>NW_025727611.1:0-140854 GCF_021461385.2 Schistocerca piceifrons
CTGAAGTGAAGCATCGGAATCTAAAACTGGACTCACTGGAGAGGTTCAAATCATAGAAAGATAACGTGTCTGTCCTCTTGTACTTAAGTCGGCATTGTGCCTTTTGTATTAAATTGGGATGCAATTTCTGTGTTTCATCGTCAATAAGAAGGTCCAAGGTATACAGTAAACCTGAAGTGAAGCATCGGAATCTAAAACTGGACACACAGGAGAGGTTCAAATCATAGAAAGATAACGTGTCTGTCCTCTTGTACTTAAGTCGGCATTGTGCCTTTTGTATAAACTTCGGATGCAATATCTGTGTTTCATCGTCAATAAGAAGGTCCAAGGTATACAGTAAACCTGAAGTGAAGCATCGGAATCTAAAACTGGACTCACAGGAGAGGTTCTAATAATAGAAAGTTAGAGTGTCAGTCCCCTTGTACTTAAGTCGGCATTGTGCCTTTTGTGTTAAATTCGGATGCAATTTCTGTGTTTCATCGTCAAAAAGAAGGTCCTAGGTATACAGTAAACCTGAAGTGAACCATCGGATTCTAAAACTGGACTCACAGGAGAGGTTCAAATCATAGAAAGATAACGTGTCTGTCCTCTTGTACATAAGTCGGCATTGTGCCGTTTGCATTAAATTCGGATGCAATTTCTGTGTTCCATCGTCAATAAGAAGGTCCAAGGTATAAAGTAAACCTGAAGTGAAGCATCAGAATCTAAAACTGGACTCAAAGGAGAGGTTCAAAACATAGGAAGATAACGTGTATGTCCTCTTGTACTTAAGTCGGCATTGTGCCTTTTGTATTAAATTCGGATGCAATTTCTGTGTTTCATCGTCAATAAGAAGGTCCAAGGTATACAGTTAACCTGAAGTGAAGCATCGGAATCTAAAACTGGACTCCCACGAGAGGTTCAAATCATAGAAAGAAAACGTGTCTGTCCTCTTGTACTTAAGTCGGCATTGTGCCTTTTGTATTAAATTCGGATGCAATTTCTGTGTTTCATCGTCAATACGAAGGTCCAAGGTATACAGTAAACCTGAAGTGAAGCATCGGAATCTAAAACTGGACTCACAGGAGAGGTTCAAATCATAGAAACTTAGAGTGTCAGTCCCCTTGTACTTAAGTCGGCATTGTGCCTTTTGTATTAAATTCGGATGCAATTTATGTGTTTCATCGTCAATAAGAAGGTCCAAGGTATACAGTAAAAGTGAAGTGAAGCATCGGAATCTAAAACTGGACTCACAGGAGAGGTTCAAATCATAGAAAGATATCGTGTCTGTCCTCATGTACTTAAGTCGGCATTGTGCGTTTTGTATTAAATTCGGATGCAATTTCTGTGTTTCATCGTCAATAAGTAGGTCCAAGGTATACAGTAAACCTGAAGTGAAGCATCGGAATGTAAAACTGGACTTACAGGAGAGGTTCAAATCATAGGAAGATAACGTGTCTCTCCTCTTGTACTTAAGTCGGCATTGTGCATTTTGTATTAAATTCGGATGCAATTTCTGTGTTTCAGCGTCAAGAAGAGAGTCCAAGGTATTAAGTAAACCTAAAGTGAAGCATCGGAATCTAAAACTGGACTCACAGGAGAGGTTCATATCATAGAAAGATAACGAGTCTGTCCTCTTGTACTTAAGTCGGCATTGTGCCTTTTGTATTAAATTCGGATGCAATTTCTGTGTTTCATCATGAATAAGAAGGTCGAAGGTATAAAGTGAACCTGAAGTGAAGCATCGGAATCTAAAACTGGACTCACAGGAGAGGTTCAAATCATAGAAAGGTAACGTGTCTGTCCTCTTGTACTTAAGTCGGCATTGTGCCTTTTGTATTAAATTCGGATGCAATTTTTGTGTTCCATCGTCAATAAGAAGGTCCAAGGTATAAAATAAACCTGAAGTGAATCATGGGAATCTAAAACTGGACTCACAGGAGAGGTTCAAATTATAGAAAGGTAACGTGTATGTCCTCTTGTACTTAAGTCGGCATTGTGCCTTTTGTATTAAATTCGGATGCAATTTCTGTGTTTCATCGTCAATAAGAAGGTCCAAGGTATACAGTAAACCTGAAGTGAAGCATCGGAATCTAAAACTGGACTCACAGGAGAGGTTCAAATCATAGAAAGATAACGTGACTGTCCTCTTGTACTTATGTCGGCATTGTGCCTTTTGTATTAACTTCGGATGCAATTTCTGTGTTTCATCGTCAATAAGAAGGTCCAAGGTATACAGTAAACCTGAAGTGAAGCATCGGAATCTAAAACTGGACTCACTGGAGAGGTTCAAATCATAGAAAGATAACGTGTCTGTCCTCTTGTACTTAAGTCGGCATTGTGCCTTTTGTATTAAATTGGGATGCAATTTCTGTGTTTCATCGTCAATAAGAAGGTCCAAGGTATACAGTAAACCTGAAGTGAAGCATCGGAATCTAAAACTGGACACACAGGAGAGGTTCAAATCATAGAAAGATAACGTGTCTGTCCTCTTGTACTTAAGTC
Source organism: Schistocerca piceifrons (assembly GCF_021461385.2). Taxonomy (NCBI): domain Eukaryota; kingdom Metazoa; phylum Arthropoda; class Insecta; order Orthoptera; family Acrididae; genus Schistocerca; species Schistocerca piceifrons. The sequence goes on from NW_025727611.1 coordinate 2,485, forward strand.
GGCATTGTGCCTTTTGTATAAACTTCGGATGCAATATCTGTGTTTCATCGTCAATAAGAAGGTCCAAGGTATACAGTAAACCTGAAGTGAAGCATCGGAATCTAAAACTGGACTCACAGGAGAGGTTCAAATCATAGAAAGATATCGTGTCTGTCTTCATGTACTTAAGTCGGCATTGTGCGTTTTGTATTAAATTCGGATGCTATTCCTGTGTTTCATCGTCAATAAGAAGGTCCAAGGTATACAGTAAACCTGAAGTGAAGCATCGGAATCTAAAACTGGACTCACAGGAAAGGTTCAAATCATAGAAAGATAACGTGTCTGTCCTCTTGTACTTAATCGGCATTGTGCCTTTTGTATTACATTCGGATGCAATTTCTGTGTTTCATCGTCATTAAGAAGGTCCAAGGTATAAAGTAAACCTGAAGTGAAGCATCGGATTCTAAAACTGGACTCACAGGAGCGGTTCAAATCATAGAAAGATAACGTGTCTGTCCTCTCGTACTTAAGTCGGCATTGTGCCTTTTGTATTAAATTGGGATGCAATTTCTGTGTTTCACCGTCAATAAGAAGGTCCAAGGTATACAGTAAACCTGAAGTGAAGCATCGGAATCTAAAACTGGACTCACAGGAGAGGTTCAAATCATAGAAAGATAACGTGTCTGTCCTCTTGTACTTAAGTCGGCATTGTGCCTTTTGTATTAAATTGGGATGCAATTTCTGTGTTTCATCGTCAGTAAGAAGGTCCAAGGTATACAGTACCTGAAGTGAAGCATCGGAATCTAAAACTTGACTCACAGGAGAGGTTCAAATCATAGAAACTTAGAGTGTCAGTACCCTTGTACTTAAGTCGGCATTGAGCCTTTTGTATTAAATTCGGATGCAATTTGTGTGTTTCATCGTCAATAAGAAGGTCCAAGGTATACAGTAAACCTGAAGTGAAGCATCGGAATCTAAAACTGGACTCACGGGAGAGGTTCAAATCTTAGAAAGATATCGTGTCTGTCCTCTTGTACTTAATCGGCATTGTGCCTTTTGTATTAAATTCGGATGCAATTTCTGTGTTTCATCGTCAACAAGAAGGTCCAAGGTATTCAGTAAACCTGAAGTGAAGCATCGGAATCTAAAACTGGATTCACTGGAGAGGTTCAAATCATAGAAAGATAACGTGTCTGTACTCTCGTACTTAAGTCGGCATTGTGCCTTTTGTATTAAATTCGGATGCAATTTCTGTGTTTCATCGTCAATAAGAAGGTCAAAGGTATAAAGTAAACCTGAAGTGAAGCATCGGAATCTAAAACTGGACTCACAGAAGAGGTTTAATCATGGAAAGTTAGAATGTGAGTCATCTTGTACTTAAGTCGGCATTGTGCCTTTTGTATTAAATTCGGATGCAATTTCTGTGTTTCATCGTCAATAAGAAGGTCGAAGGTATACAGTAAACCTGAAGTGAAGCATCGGAATCTAAAACTGGACTCACAGGAGAGGTTCAAATCATAGATAGATAGCGTGTCTGTCCTCATGTACTTAAGTCGGCATTGTGCCTTTTGTATTAAATTCGGATGCAATTTCTGTGTTTCATCGTCAATAAGAAGGTCCAAGGTATACAGTACACCTGAAGTGAAGCATTGGAATCTAAAACTGGACTCACAGGAGAGGTTCAAATCATATAAAGGTGACGTGTCTGTCCTCTTGTACTTAAGTCGGCATTGTGCCTTGTGTATTAAATTCGGATCCAATTTCTGTGCTACACCGTCAATAAGAAGGTCCAAGGTATAACGTAAACCTGAAGTGAAGCATCGGAATGTAAAACTGGACTCACAGGAGAGGTTCAAATCATAGAAAGATAACGTGTCTGTCCTCTTATATTTAAGTCGGCATTGTGCCTTTTGTATTAAATTCGGATGCAATTTCTGTGTTTCATCGTCAATAAGAAGGTCCAAGGCATACAGTAAACCTGAAGTGAAGCATCGGAATCTAAAACTGGACTCACAGGAGGGGTTCAAATCATAGAAAGTTAGAGTGTCAGTCCCCTTGTACTTAAGTCGGCATTGTGACTTTTGTATTAAATTCGGATGCAAATTCTGTGTTTCATCGTCAATAAGCAGGTCCAACGTATACAGTAAACCTGAAGTGAAGCATCGGAATCTGAAACTGGACTCACAGGAGAGGTTCAAATCATAGAAATATAACGTGTCTGACCTCTTGTACTTAAGTCTGCATTGTGCATTTTGTATTAAATTCGGATGCAATTTCTGTGTTTCAATGTCAATAAGAAGGTCCAAGGTATACAGTAAACCTGAAGTGAAGCATCGGAATTTAAAACTGGACTCACAGGAGCGGTTCAAATCATAGAAAGTTAGAGTGTCAGTCCCCTTGTACTTAAGTCGGCATTGTGCCTTTTGTATTAAATTCGGATGCAATATCTGTGTTTCATCGTCAATAAGAAGGTCCAAGGTATACAGTAAACCTGAAGTGAAGCATCGGAATCTAAAACTGGACTCACAGGAGAGGTTCAAATAATGGAACGATAACGTGTCTGTCCTCTTGTACTTAAGTCGGCATTGTGCCTTTTGTATTAAATTCGGATGCAATTTCTGTATGTCATCGTCAACAAGAAGGTCCAAGGTATACTGTAAACCTGAAGTGAAGCATCGGAATCTAAAACTGGACTCACAGGAGAGGTTCAAATCATAGAAAGATAACGTGTCTGTCCTCTTGTACTTAAGTCGGCATTGTGCCTTTTGTATTATATTCGGATGCAATTTCTGTGTTTCATCGTCAATAAGAAAGTCCAAGGTATACAGTAAACCTGAAGTGTAGCATCGGAATCTAGAACTGGACTCACAGGAGGGGTTCAAATCATAGAAAGTTAAAGAGTCAGTCCCCTTGTACTTAAGTCGGCATTGTGACTTTTGTATTAAATTCGGATGCAATTTCTGTGTTTCATCGTCAATAAGAAAGTTCAAGGTATACAGTAAACCTAAAGTGAAGCATCGGAATCTAAAACTGGACTCACAGGAGAGGTTCAAATCATAGAAAGATAACGTGTCTGTCCTCTTGTACTTAAGTCGGCATTGTGCCTTTTGTATTAAATTCGGATGCAATTTCTGTGTTTCATCATCAATAAGAAGGTCCAAGGTATAAAGTAAACGTGAAGTGAAGCATCGGAATCTAAAACTGGACTCACAGGAGAGGTTCAAATCATAGAAAGATAACGTGTATGTCCTCTTGTACTTAAGTCGGCATTGTGCCTTTTGTATTAAATTCGGATGCTATTTCTGTGTTTCATCGTCAATTAGAAGGTCCAAGGTATACAGTAAACCTGAAGTGAAGCATCGGAATCTAACACTGGACTCACAGGAGAGGTTCAAATCATAGACAGATAACGTGTCTGTCCTCTTGTACTTAAGTCGGCATTGCGCCTTTTGTATTAAATTCGGATGCAATTTCTGTGTTTCATCGTCTATAAGAAGGTCCAAGGTATACAGTAAACCTGAAGTGAAGCATCGGAATCTAAAACTGGACTCACAGGAGAGGTTCAAATCATAGAAAGATAACGTGTCTGTAATCTTGTACTTAAGTCGGCATTGTGCCTTTTGTATTAAATTCGGATGCAATTTCTGTGTTTCATCGTCAATAAGAAGGTCCAAGGTATACAGTAAACCTGAAGTGAAGCATCGGAATCTAAAACTGGACTCACAGGAGAGGTTCAAATCATAGAAAGATAACGTGTCTGTCCTCTTGTTCTTAAGTCGGCATTGTGGCTTTTGTATTAAATTGGGATGCAATTTCTGTGTTTCATCGTCTATAAGAAGGTCCAAGGTATACAGTAAACCTGATGTGAAGCATTGGAACCTAAAACTGGACTCACAGGAGAGGTTCAAATCATAGAAAGGTAACGTGTCTGTCCTCTTGTGCTTAAGTCGGAATTGTGCCTTTTGTATTAAATTCGGATGCAACTTCTGTGTTTCATCGTCAATAAGAAGGTCCAAGTTACACAGTAAACCTGAAGTGAAGCATCGGAATCTAAAACTGGACTCACAGGAGAGGTTCAGATCATAGAAAGATAACGTGTCTGTCCTCTTGTACTTAAGTCGGCATTGTGCCTTTTGTATTAAATTCGGATTCCATTTCTGTGTCTCATCGTCAATAAGATGGTCCAAGGTATACAGTAAACCTGAAGTGAAGAATCGGAATCTAAAACTGGACTCACAGGAGAGGTTCAAATTATAGAAAGATAACGTGTCTGTCCTCTTGTACTTAAGTCGGCATTGTGCCTTTTGTATTAAATTCGGATGCAATTTCTGTGTTTCATCGTCAATAAGAAGGTCCAAGGTATACAGTAAACCTGAAGTGAAGCATCGGAATCTAAAACTGGACTCACAGGAGAGGTTCAAATCGTAGAAAGATAACGTGTCTGTCCACTTGTACTTAAGTCGGCATTGCGCCTTTTGTATTAAATTCAGATGCAATTTCTGTGTTTCATCGTCAGTAAGAAGGTCCAAGGTATACAGTAAACCTGAAATGAAGCATCGGAATCTAAAACTGGACTCACAGGAGAGGTTCAAATCATAGAAAGATAACGTGTCTGTCCTCTTGTTCTTAAGTCGGCATTGTGCCGTTTGTATTAAATTCGGATGCAGTTTCTCTGTTTCATCGTCAATAAGAAGGTCCAAGGTATACAGTAAACCTGAAGTGAAGCATCGGACTCTAAAACTGGACTCACATGAGGGGTTCAAATCATAGAAAGATAACGTGTCTGTCCTCTTGTACTTAAGTCGGCATTGTGCCTTTTGTATTATATTCGGATGCAATTTCTGTGTTTCATCGTCAATAAGAAGGTCCAAGGTATACAGTAAACCTGAAGTGAAGCATCGGAATCTAAAACTGGACTCACAGGAGGGGTTCAAATCATAGAAAGTTAAAGTATCAGTCCCCTTGTACTTAAGTCGGCATTTTGACTTTTGTATTAAATTCGGATGCAATTTCTGAGTTTCATCGTCAATAAGAAGGTCCAAGGTATACAGTAAACCTGAAGTGAACCATCGGAATCTAAAACTGGACTCACAGGAGAGGTTCAAATCATAGAAATGTAACGTGTCTGTCCTCTTGTACTTAAGCCGGCATTGAGCCTTTTGTATTAAATTCGGATGCAATTTCTGTGTTTCATCGTCAATAAGAAGGTCCAAGGTATACAGTAAACCTGTAGTGAAGCATCGGAATCAAAAACTGGGCTCACAGGAGGGGTTCAAATCATAGAAAGTTACAGTGTCAGTCCCCTTGTACTTAAGTCGGCATTGTGACTTTTGTATTAAATTCGGATTCAATTTCTTTGTTTCATCGTCAATAAGAAGGTCCAAAGTATACAGTAAACCTGAAGTGAAGCATCGGAATCTAAACTTGGACTCACAGGAGGGGTTCAAACCATAGAAAGATAACGTGTCTTTCCTCTTGTACTTAAGTCGGCATTGTGCCCTTTGTATTAAATTCGGATGCAATTTCTGTGTTTCATCGTCAATAAGAAGGTCCAAGGTATACAGTAAACCTAAAGTGAAGCATCGGAATCTAAAACTGGACTCACAGGAGAGGTTCAAATCATAGAAAGTTAGAGTGTCAGTCCCCTAGTACTTAAGTCGCCATTGTGCCTTTTGTATTAAATTCGGATGCAATTTCTGTGTTTCATCGTCAATAAGAAGGTCCAAGGTATACAGTAATCCTGAAGTGAAGCATCGAAATCTAAAACTGGGCTCCCAGGAGAGGTTCAAATCAAAGAAAGATAACGAGTCTGTCCTCTTGTACTTAAGTCGGCATTGTGCCTTTTGTATTAAATTCGGATGAAATTTCTGTGTTTCATCGTCAATACGAAGGTCCAAGGTATACAGTAAACCTGAAGTGAAACATCGGAATCGAAAACTGGACTCACAGGAGAGGTTCAAATCATAGAAAAATAACGTGTCTGTCCTCTTGTACTTAAGTCGGCATTGTGCCTTTTGTATTAAATTCGGATGCAATTTCTGTGTTTCATCGTCAATAAGAAGGTCCAAGGTATACAGTACACCTGAAGTGAAGCATCGGAATCAAAAACTGGACTCACAGGAGAGGTTCAAATAATGGAACGATAACGTGTCTGTCCTCTTGTACTTAAGTCGGCATTGTGCCTTTTGTATTAAATTCGGATGCAATTTCTGTATGTCATCGTCAACAAGAAGGTCCAAGGTATACTGTAAACCTGAAGTGAAGCATCGGAATCTAAAACTGGACTCACAGGAGAGGTTCAAATCATAGAAAGATAACGTGTCTGTCCTCTTGTACTTAAGTCGGCATTGTGCCTTTTGTATTATATTCGGATGCAATTTCTGTGTTTCATCGTCAATAAGAAAGTCCAAGGTATACAGTAAACCTGAAGTGTAGCATCGGAATCTAGAACTGGACTCACAGGAGGGGTTCAAATCATAGAAACTTAAAGAGTCAGTCCCCTTGTACTTAAGTCGGCATTGTGACTTTTGTATTAAATTCGGATGCAATTTCTGTGTTTCATCGTCAATAAGAAAGTTCAAGGTATACAGTAAACCTGAAGTGAAGCATCGGAATCTAAAACTGGACTCACAGGAGAGGTTCAAATCATAGAAAGATAACGTGTCTGTCCTCTTGTACTTAAGTCGGCATTGTGCCTTTTGTATTAAATTCGGATGCAATTTCTGTGTTTCATCGTCAATAAGAAGGTCCAAGGTATAAAGTAAACGTGAAGTGAAGCATCGGAATCTAAAACTGGACTCACAGGAGAGGTTCAAATCATAGAAAGATAACGTGTATGTCCTCTTGTACTTAAGTCGGCATTGTGCCTTTTGTATTAAATTCGGATGCTATTTCTGTGTTTCATCGTCAATTAGAAGGTCCAAGGTATACAGTAAACCTGAAGTGAAGCATCGGAATCTAAAACTGGACTCACAGGAGAGGTTCAAATCATAGAAAGATTACGTGTCTGTCCTCTTGTACTTAAGTCGGCATTGCGCCTTTTGTATTAAATTCGGATGCAATTTCTGTGTTTCATCGTCTATAAGAAGGTCCAAGGTATACAGTAAACCTGAAGTGAAGCATCGGAATCTAAAACTGGACTCACAGGAGAGGTTCAAATCATAGAAAGATAACGTGTCTGTAATCTTGTACTTAAGTCGGCATTGTGCCCTTTGTATTAAATTCGGATGCAATTTCTGTGTTTCATCGTCAATAAGAAGGTCCAAGGTATACAGTAAACCTGAAGTGAAGCATCGGAATCTAAAACTGGACTCACAGGAGAGGTTCAAATCATAGAAAGATAACGTGTCTGTCCTCTTGTTCTTAAGTCGGCATTGTGGCTTTTGTATTAAATTGGGATGCAATTTCTGTGTTTCATCGTCTATAAGAAGGTCCAAGGTATACAGTAAACCTGATGTGAAGCATTGGAACCTAAAACTGGACTCACAGGAGAGGTTCAAATCATAGAAAGGTAACGTGTCTGTCCTCTTGTGCTTAAGTCGGAATTGTGCCTTTTGTGTTAAATTCGGATGCAACTTCTGTGTTTCATCGTCAATAAGAAGGTCCAAGGTACACAGTAAACCTGAAGTGAAGCATCGGAATCTAAAACTGGACTCACAGGAGAGGTTCAAATCATAGAAAGATAACGTGTCTGTCCTCTTGTACTTAAGTCGGCATTGTGCCATTTGTATTAAATTCGGATTCCATTTCTGTGTCTCATCGTCAATAAGATGGTCCAAGGTATACAGTAAACCTGAAGTGAAGCATCGGAATCTAAAACTGACTCACAGGAGAGGTTCAAATTATAGAAATGTAACGTGTCTGTCCTCTTGTACTTAAGTCGGCATTGTGTCTTTTGTATTAAATTCGGATGCAATTTCTGTGTTTCATCGTCAATAAGAAGGTCCAAGGTATACAGTAAACCTGAAGTGAAGCATCGGAATCTAAAACTGGGCTCACAGGAGAGGTTCAAATCGTAGAAAGATAACGTGTCTGTCCTCTTGTACTTAAGTCGGCATTGCGCCTTTTGTATTTAATTCAGATGCAATTTCAGTGTTTCATCGTCAGTAAGAAGGTCCAAGGTATACAGTAAACCTGAAATGAAGCATCGGAATCTAAAACTGGACTCACAGGAGAGGTTCAAATCATAGAAAGATAACGTGTTTGTCCTCTTGTTCTTAAGTCGGCATTGTGCCTTTTGTATTAAATTCGGATGCAGTTTCTCTGTTTCATCGTCAATAAGAAGGTCCAAGGTATACAGTAAACCTGAAGTGAAGCATCGGACTCTAAAACTGGACTCACATGAGGGGTTCAAATCATAGAAAGATTACGTGTCTGTCCTCTTGTACTTAAGTCGGCATTGTGCCTTTTGTATTATATTCGGATGCAATTTCTGTGTTTCATCGTCAATAAGAAGGTCCAAGGTATACAGTAAACCTGAAGTGAAGCATCGGAATCTAAAACTGGACTCACAGGAGGGGTTCAAATCATAGAAAGTTAAAGTATCAGTCCCCTTGTACTTAAGTCGGCATTTTGACTTTTGTATTAAATTCGTATGCAATTTCTGTGTTTCATCGTCAATAAGAAGGTCCAAGGTATACAGTAAACCTGAACTGAACCATCGGAATCTAAAACTGGACTCACAGGAGAGCTTCAAATCATAGAGATGTAACGTGTCTGTCCTCTTGTACTTAAGACGGCATTGAGCCTTTTGTATTAAATTCGGATGCAATTTCTGTGTTTCATCGTCAATAAGAAGGTCCAAGGTATACAGTAAACCTGTAGTGAAGCATCGGAATCAAAAACTGGACTCACAGGAGGGGTTCAAATCATAGAAAGTTACAGTGTCTGTCCCCTTGTACTTAAGTCGGCATTGTGACTTTTGTATTAAATTCGGATTCAATTTCTTTGTTTCATCGTCAATAAGAAGGTCCAAAGTATACAGTAAACCTGAAGTGAAGCATCGGAATCTAAACCTGGACTCACAGGAGAGGTTCAAATCATAGAAAGATAACGTGTCTTTCCTCTTGTACTTAAGTCGCCATTGTGCCTTTTGTATTAAATTCGGGTGCAATTTCTGTGTTTCATCGTCAATAAGAAGGTCCAAGGTATACAGTAATCCTGAAGTGAAGCATCGGAATCTAAAACTGGGCTCCCAGGAGAGGTTCAAATCAAAGAAAGATAACGAGTCTGTCCTCTTGTACTTAAGTCGGCATTGTGCCTTTTGTATTAAATTCGGATGAAATTTCTGTGTTTCATCGTCAATACGAAGGTCCAAGGTATACAGTAAACCTGAAGTGAAACATCGGAATCGAAAACTGGACTCACAGGAGAGGTTCAAATCATAGAAGAATAACGTGTCTGTCCTCTTGTACTTAAGTCGGCATTGTGCCTTTTGTATTAAATTCGGATGCAATTTCTGTGTTTCATCGTCAATAAGAAGGTCCAAGGTACACAGTACACCTGAAGTGAAGCATCGGAATCAAAAACTGGACTCACAGGAGAGGTTCAAATCATAGAAAGATAACGTGTCTGTCCTCTTGTACTTATGTCGGCATTGTGACTTTTGTATTAAATTCGGATGCAATTTCTGAGTTTCATCGTCAATAAGAAGGTCCAAGGTATACTGTAATCCTGAAGTGAAGCATCGGAATCTACATCTGGACTCACAGGAGAGGTTCAAATCATAGGAAGATAACGTGTCTGTCCTCTTGTACTTAAGTCGGCATTGTGCATTTTGTATTAAATTCGGATGCAATTTCAGTGTTTCATCGTCAATAAGAAGGTCCAAGGTATACAGTAAACCTGAAGTGAAGCATCGGAATCTAAAACTGGACTCACAGGAGAGGTTCAAATCATAGAAAGATAACGTGTCTGTCCTCCTGTACTTAAGTCGGCATTGTGCCTTTTGTATTAAATGCGGATGCAATTTCTGTGTTTCATCGTCAATAAGAAGGTCCAAGGCATACAGTAAACCTGAAGTGAAGCATCGGAATCTAAAACTGGAATCATAGCAGGGTTCAAATCATAGAAAGTTAGAGTGTCAGTCCCCTTGTACTTAAGTCGGCATTGTGACTTTTGTATTAAATTCGTATGCAATTTCAGTGTTTCATCGTCAATAAGAAGGCCCAAGATATACAGTAAACCTGAAGTGAAGCATCGGAATCTAAAACTGGACTCACAGGAGAGGTTCAAATCATAGAAAGATAACGTGTCTGTCCTCCTGTACTTAAGTCGGCATTGTGCCTTTTGTATTAAATGCGGATGCAATTTCTGTGTTTCATCGTGAATAAGAAGGTCCAAGGTATACTGTAATCCTGAAGTGAAGCATCGGAATCTACATCTGGACTCACAGGAGAGGTTCAAATCATAGGAAGATAACGTGTCTGTCCTCTTGTACTTAAGTCGGCATTGTGCATTTTGTATTAAATTCGGATGCAATTTCAGTGTTTCATCGTCAATAAGAAGGTCCAAGGTATACAGTAAACCTGAAGTGAAGCATCGGAATCTAAAACTGGACTCACAGGAGAGGTTCAAATCATAGAAAGATAACGTGTCTGTCCTCCTGTACTTAAGTCGGCATTGTGCCTTTTGTATTAAATGCGGATGCAATTTCTGTGTTTCATCGTCAATAAGAAGGTCCAAGGCATACAGTAAACCTGAAGTGAAGCATCGGAATCTAAAACTGGAATCATAGCAGGGTTCAAATCATAGAAAGTTAGAGTGTCAGTCCCCTTGTACTTAAGTCGGCATTGTGACTTTTGTATTAAATTCGTATGCAATTTCAGTGTTTCATCGTCAATAAGAAGGCCCAAGATATACAGTAAACCTGAAGTGAAGCATCGGAATCTAAAACTGGACTCACAGGAGAGGTTCAAATCATAGAAAGATAACGTGTCTGTCCTCCTGTACTTAAGTCGGCATTGTGCCTTTTGTATTAAATGCGGATGCAATTTCTGTGTTTCATCGTCAATAAGAAGGTCCAAGGCATACAGTAAACCTGAAGTGAAGCATCGGAATCTAAAACTGGAATCATAGCAGGGTTCAAATCATAGAAAGTTAGAGTGTCAGTCCCCTTGTACTTAAGTCGGCATTGTGACTTTTGTATTAATTTCGGATACAATTTCTGTGTTTCATCGTCAATAAGCAGGTCCAAGGTATACAGTAAACCTCAAGTGAAGCATCGGAATCTAAAACTGGACTCACAGGAGAGGTTCAAATCATACAAAGATAACGTGTCTGTCCTCTTGTAGTTAAGTCGTCATTGTGCATTTTGTATTAAATTCGGATGCAATTTCTGTGTTTCATCGTCAATAAGAAGGTCCAAGGCATACAGTAAACCTGAAGTGAAGCATCGGAATCTGAAACTGGTCTCACAGGAGGGGTTCAAATCACAGATAGTTCGAGTGTCAGTCCCCTTGTACTTATGTCGGCATTGTGACTTTTGTATTAAATTCGGATGCAATTTCTGTGTTTCATCGTCAATAAGAAGGTCCAAGGTATACAGTAAACCTGAAGTGAAGCATCGGAATCTACAACTGGACTCACAGGAGAGGTTCAAATCATAGAAAAGATAACGTGTCTGTCCTCTTGTACTTAAGTCGGCATCGTGCATTTTGTATTAAATTCGGATGCAATTTCAGTGTTTCATCGTCAATAAGAAGGTCCAAGGTATACAGTAAACCTGAAGTGACGCATCGGAATCTAAAACTGGAGTCACAGGAGAGGTTCAAATCATAGGAAGATAACGTGTCTGTCCTCTTGTACTTAAGTCGGCATTGTGCCTTTTGTATTAAATTCGGATGCAGTTTCTCTGATTCATCGTCAATAAGAAGGTCCAAGGTATACAGTAAACCTGAAGTGAAGCATCGGAATCTAAAACTGGACTCACAGGAGAGGTTCAGATCATAGAAAGATAACGTGTCTGTCCTCTTGTACTTAAGTCGGCATTGTGACTTTTGTATTAAATTCGGATACAATTTCTGTGTTTCATCGTCAATAAGCAGGTCCAAGGTATACAGTAAACCTCAAGTGAAGCATCGGAATCTAAAACTGGACTCACAGGAGAGGTTCAAATCATACAAAGATAACGTGTCTGTCCTCTTGTAGTTAAGTCGACATTGTGAATTTTGTATTAAATTCGGATGCAATTTCTGTGTTTCATCGTCAATAAGAAGGTCCAAGGCATACAGTTAACCTGAAGTGAAGCATCGGAATCTGAAACTGGACTCACAGCAGGGGTTCAAATCACAGATAGTTAGAGTGTTAGTCCCCTTGTACTTAAGTCGGCATTGTGAATTTTGTTTTAAATTCGGATGCAATTTCTGTGTGTCATCGTCAATAAGAAGGTCCAAGGTATACAGTAAACCTGAAGTGAACCATCGGAATCTAAAACTGGACTCACAGGAGAGGTTCAAATCATAGAAATGTAACGTGTCTGTCCTCTTGTACTTAAGACGGCATTGAGCCTTTTGTATTAAATTCGGATGCAATTTCTGTGTTTCATCGTCAATAAGAAGGTCCAAGGTATACAGTAAACCTGTAGTGAAGCATCGGAATCAAAAACTGGACTCACAGGAGGGGTTCAAATCATAGAAAGTTACAGTGTCAGTCCCCTTGTACTTAAGTCGGCATTGTGACTTTTGTATTAAATTCGGATTCAATTTCTTTGTTTCATCGTCAATAAGAAGGTCCAAAGTATACAGTAAACCTGAAGTGAAGCATCGGAATCTAAACCTGGACTCACAGGAGAGGTTCAAATCATAGAAAGATAACGTGTCTTTCCTCTTGTACTTAAGTCGGCATTGTGCCTTTTGTATTAAATTCGGATGCAATTTCTGTGTTTCATCGTCAATACGATGGTCCAAGGTATACAGTAAACATAAAGTGAAGCATCGGAATCTAAAACTGGACTCACAGGAGAGGTTCAAATCATAGAAAGTTAGAGTGTCAGTCCCCTAGTACTTAAGTCGCCATTGTGCCTTTTGTATTAAATTCGGGTGCAATTTCTGTGTTTCATCGTCAATAAGAAGGTCCAAGGTATACAGTAATCCTGAAGTGAAGCATCGGAATCTAAAACTGGGCTCCCAGGAGAGGTTCAAATCAAAGAAAGATAACGAGTCTGTCCTCTTGTACTTAAGTCGGCATTGTGCCTTTTGTATTAAATTCGGATGAAATTTCTGTGTTTCATCGTCAATACGAAGGTCCAAGGTATACAGTAAACCTGAAGTGAAACATCGGAAACGAAAACTGGTCTCACAGGAGAGGTTCAAATCATAGAAAAATAACGTGTCTGTCCTCTTGTACTTATGTCGGCATTGTGACTTTTGTATTAAATTCGGATGCAATTTCTGTGTTTCATCGTCAATAAGAAGGTCCAAGGTATACTGTAAACCTGAAGTGAAGCATCGGAATCTACATCTGGACTCACAGGAGAGGTTCAAATCATAGGAAGATAACGTGTCTGTCCTCTTGTACTTAAGTCGGCATTGTGCATTTTGTATTAAATTCGGATGCAATTTCAGTGTTTCATCGTCAATAAGAAGGTCCAAGGTATACAGTAAACCTGAAGTGAAGCATCGGAATCTAAAACTGGACTCACAGGAGAGGTTCAAATCATAGAAAGATAACGTGTCTGTCCTCCTGTACTTAAGTCGGCATTGTGCCTTTTGTATTAACTGCGGATGCAATTTCTGTGTTTCATCGTCAATAAGAAGGTCCAAGGCATACAGTAAACCTGAAGTGAAGCATCGGAATCTAAAACTGGAATCATAGCAGGGTTCAAATCATAGAAAGTTAGAGTGTCAGTCCCCTTGTACTTAAGTCAGCATTGTGACTTTTGTATTAAATTCGGATGCAATTTCAGTGTTTCATCGTCAATAAGAAGGTCCAAGGTATACAGTAAACCTGAAGTGAAGCATCGGAATCTAAAACTGGACTCACAGGAGAGGTTCAAATCATAGAAAGATAACGTGTCTGTCCTCCTGTACTTAAGTCGGCATTGTGCCTTTTGTATTAAATGCGGATGCAATTTCTGTGTTTCATCGTCAATAAGAAGGTCCAAGGCATACAGTAAACCTGAAGTGAAGCATCGGAATCTAAAACTGGAATCATAGCAGGGTTCAAATCATAGAAAGTTAGAGTGTCAGTCCCCTTGTACTTAAGTCGGCATTGTGCCTTTTGTATTAACTGCGGATGCAATTTCTGTGTTTCATCGTCAATAAGAAGGTCCAAGGCATACAGTAAACCTGAAGTGAAGCATCGGAATCTAAAACTGGAATCATAGCAGGGTTCAAATCATAGAAAGTTAGAGTGTCAGTCCCCTTGTACTTAAGTCGGCATTGTGACTTTTGTATTAAATTCGGATGCAATTTCAGTGTTTCATCGTCAATAAGAAGGTCCAAGGTATACAGTAAACCTGAAGTGAAGCATCGGAATCTAAAACTGGACTCACAGGAGAGGTTCAAATCATAGAAAGATAACGTGTCTGTCCTCCTGTACTTAAGTCGGCATTGTGCCTTTTGTATTAAATGCGGATGCAATTTCTGTGTTTCATCGTCAATAAGAAGGTCCAAGGCATACAGTAAACCTGAAGTGAAGCATCGGAATCTAAAACTGGAATCATAGCAGGGTTCAAATCATAGAAAGTTAGAGTGTCAGTCCCGTTGTACTTAAGTCGGCATTGTGACTTCTGTATTAATTTCGGATACAATTTCTGTGTTTCATCGTCAATAAGCAGGTCCAAGGTATACAGTAAACCTCAAGTGAAGCATCGGAATCTAAAACTGGACTCACAGGAGAGGTTCAAATCATACAAAGATAACGTTTCTGTCCTCTTGTAGTTAAGTCGTCATTGTGCATTTTGTATTAAATTCGGATGCAATTTCTGTGTTTCATCGTCAATAAGAAGGTCCAAGGCATACAGTAAACCTGAAGTGAAGCATCGGAATCTGAAACTGGACTCACAGGAGGGGTTCAAATCACAGATAGTTCGAGTGTCAGTCCCCTTGTACTTATGTCGGCATTGTGACTTTTGTATTAAATTCGGATGCAATTTCTGTGTTTCATCGTCAATAAGAAGGTCCAAGGTATACAGTAAACCTGAAGTGAAGCATCGGAATCTACAACTGGACTCACAGGAGAGGTTCAAATCATAGAAAGATAACGTGTCTGTCCTCTTGTACTTAAGTCGGCATCGTGCATTTTGTATTAAATTCGGATGCAATGTCAGTGTTTCATCGTCAATAAGAAGGTCCAAGGTATACAGTAAACCTGAAGTGAAGCATCGGAATCTAAAACTGGACTCACAGGAGAGGTTCAAATCATAGGAAGATAACGTGTCTGTCCTCTTGTACTTAAGTCGGCATTGTGCCTTTTGTATTAAATTCGGATGCAGTTTCTCTGATTCATCGTCAATAAGAAGGTCCAAGGTATACAGTAAACCTGAAGTGAAGCATCGGAATCTAAAACTGGACTCACAGGAGAGGTTCAGATCATAGAAAGATAACGTGTCTGTCCTCTTGTACTTAAGTCGGCATTGTGACTTTTGTATTAAATTCGGATACAATTTCTGTGTTTCATCGTCAATAAGCAGGTCCAAGGTATACAGTAAACTTCAAGTGAAGCATCGGAATCTAAAACTGGACTCACAGGAGAGGTTCAAATCATACAAAGATAACGTGTCTGTCCTCTTGTAGTTAAGTCGACATTGTGCATTTTGTATTAAATTCGGATGCAATTTCTGTGTTTCATCGTCAATAAGAAGGTCCAAGGCATACAGTAAACCTGAAGTGAAGCATCGGAATCTGAAACTGGACTCACAGCAGGGATTCAAATCACAGATAGTTAGAGTGTTAGTCCCCTTGTACTTAAGTCGGCATTGTGAATTTTGTTTTAAATTCGGATGCAATTTCTGTGTGTCATCGTCAATAAGAAGGTCCAAGGTATACAGTAAACGTGAAGTGAAGCATCGGAATCTAAAACTGGACTCACAGGAGAGGTTCAAATCATAGGAAGATATCGTGTCTGTCCTCTTGTACTGAAGTCGGCTTTGTGCCTTTTGTATTAAATTCGGATGCAGTTTCTCTGTTTCATCGTCAATAAGAAGGTCCAAGGTATACAGTAAACCTGAAGTGAAGCATCGGAATCTAAAACTGGAGTCACAGGAGAGGTTCAAATCATAGAAAGATAACGTGTCTGTCGTCTTGTACTTAAGTCGGCATTGTGCCTTTTGTATTTTATTCGGATGCAATTTCTGTGTTTCATCGTCAATAAGAAGGTTTAAGGTATACAGTAAACCTGAAGTGAAGCATCGAATCTAAAACTGGACTCACAGGAGGGGTTTAAATCATAGAAAGTTGAAGTATCAGTCCCCTTGTACTTAAGTCGGCATTGTGACTTTTGTATCAAATTCGGATACAATTTCTGTGTTTCATCGTCAATAAGAAGGTCAAAGGTATACAGTAAACCTGAAGAGAAGCATCGGAATCAAAAACTGGACTCACTGGAGGGGTTCAAATCATAGAAAGTTACAGTGACAGTCCCCTTGTACTTAAGTCGGCATTGTGACTTTTGTATTAAATTCGGATACAATTTCTGTGTTTCATCGTCAATAAGCAGGTCCAAGGTATACAGTAAACCTCAAGTGAAGCATAGGAATCTAAAACTGGACTCACAGGAGAGGTTCAAATCATAGAAAGATAACGTGTCTGTCCTCTTGTAGTTATGTCGACATTGTGCATTTTGTATTAAATTCGGATGCAATTTCTGTGTTTCATCGTCAATAAGAAGGTCCAAGGCATACAGTAAACCTGAAGTGAAGCATCGGAATCTGAAACTGGACTCACAGGAGGGGTTCAAATCACAGATAGTTAGAGTGTCAGTCCCCTTGTACTTAAGTCGGCATTGTGAATTTTGTATTAAATTCGGATGCAATTTCTGTGTGTCATCGTCAATAAGAAGGTCCAAGGTATACAGTAAACCTGAAGTGAAGCATCGGAATCTAAAACTGGACTCACAGGAGAGGTTCAGATCATAGAAAGATAACGTGTCTGTCCTCTTGTACTTAAGTCGGCATTGTGACTTTTGTATTAAATTCGGATACAATTTCTGTGATTCATCGTCAATAAGCAGGTCCAAGGTATACAGTAAACCTCAAGTGAAGCATCGGAATCTAAAACTGGACTCACAGGAGAGGTTCAAATCATACAAAGATAACGTGTCTGTCCTCTTGTAGTTAAGTCGACATTGTGCATTTTGTATTAAATTCGGATGCAATTTCTGTGTTTCATCGTCAATAAGAAGGTCCAAGGCATACAGTAAACCTGAAGTGAAGCATCGGAATCTGAAACTGGACTCACAGCAGGGGTTCAAATCACAGATAGTTAGAGTGTTAGTCCCCTTGTACTTAAGTCGGCATTGTGAATTTTGTTTTAAATTCGGATGCAATTTCTGTGTGTCATCGTCAATAAGAAGGTCCAAGGTATACAGTAAACGTGAAGTGAAGCATCGGAATCTAAAACTGGACTCACAGGAGAGGTTCAAATCATAGGAAGATAACGTGTCTGTCCTCTTGTACTTAAGTCGGCTTTGTGCCTTTTGTATTAAATTCGGATGCAGTTTCTCTGTTTCATCGTCAATAAGAAGGTCCAAGGTATACAGTAAACCTGAAGTGAAGCATCGGAATCTAAAACTGGAGTCACAGGAGAGGTTCAAATCATAGAAAGATAACGTGTCTGTCGTCTTGTACTTAAGTCGGCATTGTGCCTTTTGTATTTTATTCGGATGCAATTTCTGTGTTTCATCGTCAATAAGAAGGTTTAAGGTATACAGTAAACCTGAAGTGAAGCATCGGAATCTAAAACTGGACTCACAGGAGGGGTTTAAATCATAGAAAGTTGAAGTATCAGTCCCCTTGTACTTAAGTCGGCATTGTGACTTTTGTATCAAATTCGGATACAATTTCTGTGTTTCATCGTCAATAAGAAGGTCAAAGGTATACAGTAAACCTGAAGAGAAGCATCGGAATCAAAAACTGGACTCACTGGAGGGGTTCAAATCATAGAAAGTTACAGTGACAGTCCCCTTGTACTTAAGTCGGCATTGTGACTTTTGTATTAAATTCGGATACAATTTCTGTGTTTCATCGTCAATAAGCAGGTCCAAGGTATACAGTAAACCTCAAGTGAAGCATAGGAATCTAAAACTGGACTCACAGGAGAGGTTCAAATCATAGAAAGATAACGTGTCTGTCCTCTTGTAGTTAAGTCGACATTGTGCATTTTGTATTAAATTCGGATGCAATTTCTGTGTTTCATCGTCAATAAGAAGGTCCAAGGCATACAGTAAACCTGAAGTGAAGCATCGGAATCTGAAACTGGACTCACACGAGGGGTTCAAATCACAGATAGTTAGAGTGTCAGTCCCCTTGTACTTAAGTCGGCATTGTGAATTTTGTATTAAATTCGGATGCAATTTCTGTGTGTCATCGTCAATAAGAAGGTCCAAGGTATACAGTAAACCTGAAGTGAAGCATCGGAATCTAAAACTGGACTCACAGGAGAGGTTCAAATCATAGGAAGATAACGTGTCTGTCCTCTTGTACTTAAGTCGGCATTGTGCCTTTTGTATTAAATTCGGATGCAGTTTCTCTGTTTCATCGTCAATAAGAAGGTCCAAGGTATACAGTAAAGCTGAAGTGAAGCATCGGAATCTGAAACTGGACTCACAGGAGGGGTTCAAATCATAGAAAGTTAGAGTGTCAGTCTCGTTGTACGTAAGTCGGCATTGTGACTCTGTATTAAATTCGGATGCAATTTCTGTGTTTCATCGTCAATAAGAAGGTCCAAGGTATACAGTATACCTGACGTGAAGCATCGGAATCTAAAACTGGACTCACTGGAGAGGTTTAAATCATAGAAATTTCTAATGTGTGTTCTCTTGTACTTAAGTCGGCATTGTGCCTTTTTTATAAAATTCGGATGCAATTTCTGTGTTACATAGTCAATAAGAAAGTCCAAGGTATACAGTAAACCTGAAGTGAAGCAACGGAATCTAAAACTGGACTCACAGGAGAGGTTCAAATCATAGAAAGATAACGTGTCTGTCCTCTTGTACTTTAGTCGGCATTGTGCCTTTTGTATTAAATTCGGATGCAATTTCTGTGTTTCATCGTCAATAAGAAGGTCCAAGGTATACAGTAAAACTGAAGTGAAGCATCGGAATCAAAAACTGGACTCACAGGAGAGGTTCAAATCATAGAAAGGTAACGTGTCTGTCCTCTTGTACTTAAGTCGGCATTGTGCCTTTTGTATTAAATTCGGATGCAATATCTGTGTTTCATCGTCAACAAGAAGGTCCAAAGTATACAGTAAACCTGAAGTGAAGCATCGGAATCTAAAACTTGACTCACAGGACGGGATCAAATCATAGAAAATTAGAGTGTCAGTCCCCTTGTACTTAAGTCGGCATTGTGACTTTTGTATTAAATTCGGATTCAATTTCTTTGTTTCATCGTCAATAAGAAGGTCCAAAGTATACAGTAAACCTGAAGCGAAGCATCGGAATCTAAACCTGGACTCACAGGAGAGGTTCAAATCATAGAAAGATAACGTGTCTTTCCTCTTGTACTTAAGTCGGCATTGTGCCTTTTGTATTAAATTCGGATGCAATTTCTGTGTTTCATCGTCAATAAGAAGGTCCAAGGTATACAGTAAACCTAAAGTGAAGCATCGGAATCTAAAACTGGACTCACAGGAGAGGTTCAAATCATAGAAAGTTAGAGTGTCAGTCCCCTAGTACTTAAGTCGCCATTGTGCCTTTTGTATTAAATTCGGATGCAATTTCTGTGTTTCATCGTCAATAAGAAGGTCCAAGGTATACAGTAATCCTGAAGTGAAGCATCGGAATCTAAAACTGGGCTCCCAGGAGAGGTTCAAATCAAAGAAAGATAACGAGTCTGTCCTCTTGTACTTAAGTCGGCATTGTGCCTTTTGTATTAAATTCGGATGAAATTTCTGTGTTTCATCGTCAATACGAAGGTCCAAGGTATACAGTAAACCTGCAGTGAAACATCGGAATCGAAAACTGGACTCACAGGAGAGGTTCAAATCATAGAAAAATAACGTGTCTGTCCTCTTGTACTTAAGTCGGCATTGTGCCTTTTGTATTAAATTCGGATGCAATTTCTGTGTTTCATCGTCAATAAGAAGGTCCAAGGTATACAGTACACCTGAAGTGAAGCATCGGAATCAAAAACTGGACTCACAGGAGAGGTTCAAATCATAGAAAGATAACGTGTCTGTCCTCTTGTACTTATGTCGGCATTGTGACTTTTGTATTAAATTCGGATGCAATTTCTGTGTTTCATCGTCAATAAGAAGGTCCAAGGTATACTGTAAACCTGAAGTGAAGCATCGGAATCTACATCTGGACTCACAGGAGAGATTCAAATCATAGGAAGATAACGTGTCTGTCCTCTTGTACTTAAGTCGGCATTGTGCATTTTGTATTAAATTCGGATGCAATTTCAGTGTTTCATCGTCAATAAGAAGGTCCAAGGTATACAGTAAACCTGAAGTGAAGCATCGGAATCTAAAACTGGACTCACAGGAGAGGTTCAAATCATAGAAAGATAACGTGTCTGTCCTCCTGTACTTAAGTCGGCATTGTGCCTTTTGTATTAAATGCGGATGCAATTTCTGTGTTTCATCGTCAATAAGAAGGTCCAAGGCATACAGTAAACCTGAAGTGAAGCATCGGAATCTAAAACTGGACTCACAGCAGGGTTCAAATCATAGAAAGTTAGAGTGTCAGTCCCCTTGTACTTAAGTCGGCATTGTGATTTTGTATTAAATTCGGATACAATTTCTGTGTTTCATCATCAATAAGCAGGTCCAAGGTATACAGTAAACCTCAAGTGAAGCATCGGAATCTAAAACTGGACTCACAGGAGAGGTTCAAATCATACAAAGATAACGTGTCTGTCCTCTTGTAGTTAAGTCGTCATTGTGCATTTTGTATTAAATTCGGATGCAATTTCTGTGTTTCATCGTCAATAAGAAGGTCCAAGGCATACAGTAAACCTGAAGTGAAGCATCGGAATCTGAAACTGGACTCACAGGAGGGGTTCAAATCACAGATAGTTAGAGTGTCAGTCCCCTTGTTCTTAAGTCGGCATTGTGAATTTTGTATTAAATTCGGATGCAATTTCTGTGTGTCATCGTCAATAAGAAGGTCCAAGGTATACAGTAAACCTGAAGTGAAGCATCGGAATCTAAAACTGGACTCACAGGAGAGGTTCAAATCATAGGAAGATAACGTGTCTGTCCTCTTGTACTTAAGTCGGCATTGTGCCTTTTGTATTAAATTCGGATGCAGTTTCTCTGTTTCATCGTCAATAAGAAGGTCCAAGGTATACAGTAAACCTGAAGTGAAGCATCGGAATCTAAAACTGGACTCACAGGAGAGGTTCAAATCATAGAAAGATAACGTGTCTGTCCTCTTGTACTTAAGTCGGCATTGTGCCTTTTGTATTAAAGTCGGATGCAATTTCTGTGTTTCATCGTCAATAAGAAGGTCCAAGGTATACAGTAAACCTGAAGAGAAGCATCGGAATCAAAAACTGGACTCACTGGAGGGGTTCAAATCATAGAAAGTTACAGTGTCAGTCCCCTTGGACTTAAGTCGGCATTGTGACTTTTGTATTAAATTCGGATACAATTTCTGTGTTTCATCGTCAATAAGCAGGTCCAAGGTATACAGTAAACCTCAAGTGAAGCATAGGAGTCTCAAACTGGACTCACAGGAGAGGTTCAAATCATAGAAAGATAACGTGTCTGTCCTCTTGTAGTTAAGTCGACATTGTGCATTTTGTATTAAATTCGGATGCAATTTCTGTGTTTCATCGTCAATAAGAAGGTCCAAGGCATACAGTAAACCTGAAGTGAAGCATCGGAATCTGAAACAGGACTCACAGGAGGGGTTCAAATCACAGATAGTTAGAGTGTCAGTCCCCTTGTACTTATGTCGGCATTGTGACTTTTGTATTAAATTCGGATGCAATTTCTGTGTTTCATCGTCAATAAGAAGGTCCAAGGTATACAGTAAACCTGAATTGAAGCATCGGAATCTACAACTGGACTCACAGGAGAGGTTCAAATCATAGAAAGATAACGTGTCTGTCCTCTTGTACTTAAGTCGGCATTGTGCATTTTGTATTCAATTCGGATGCAATTTCAGTGTTTCATCGTCAATAAGAAGGTCCAAGGTATACAGTAAACCTGAAGTGAAGCATCGGAATCTAAAACTGGACTCACAGGAGAGGTTCAAATCATAGGAAGATAACGTGTCTGTCCTCTTGTACTTAAGTCGGCATTGTGCCTTTTGTATTAAATTCGGATGCAGTTTCTCTGATTCATCGTCAATAAGAAGGTCCAAGGTATACAGTAAACCTGAAGTGAAGCATCGGAATCTAAAACTGGACACACAGGAGAGGTTCAGATCATAGAAAGATAACGTGTCTGTCCTCTTGTACTTAAGTCGGCATTGTGACATTTGTATTAAATTCGGATACAATTTCTGTGTTTCATCGTCAATAAGCAGGTCCAAGGTATACAGTAAACCTCAAGTGAAGCATCGGAATCTAAAACTGGACTCACAGGAGAGGTTCAAATCATACAAAGATAACGTGTCTGTCCTCTTGTAGTTAAGTCGACATTGTGCATTTTGTATTAAATTCGGATGCAATTTCTGTGTTTCATCGTCAATAAGAAGGTCCAAGGCATACAGTAAACCTGAAGTGAAGCATCGGAATCTGAAACTGGACTCACAGCAGGGGTTCAAATCACAGATAGTTAGAGTGTCAGTCCCCTTGTACTTAAGTCGGCATTGTGAATTTTGTTTTAAATTCGGATGCAATTTCTGTGTGTCATCGTCAATAAGAAGGTCCAAGGTATACAGTAAACCTGAAGTGAAGCATCGGAATCTAAAACTGGACTCACAGGAGAGGTTCAAATCATAGGAAGATAACGTGTCTGTCCTCTTGTACTTAAGTCGGCATTGTGCCTTTTGTATTAAATTCGGATGCAGTTTCTCTGTTTCATCGTCAATAAGAAGGTCCAAGGTATACAGTAAACCTGAAGTGAAGCATCGGAATCTAAAACTGGACTCACAGGAGAGGTTCAAATCATAGAAAGATAACGTGTCTGTCGTCTTGTACTTAAGTCGGCATTGTGCCTTTTGTATTTTATTCGCATGCAATTTCTGTGTTTCATCGTCAATAAGAAGGTTTAAGGTATACAGTAAACCTGAAGTGAAGCATCGGAATCTAAAACTGGACTCACAGGAGGGGTTCACATCATAGAAAGTTGAAGTATCAGTCCCCTTGTACTTAAGTCGGCATTGTGACTTTTGTATCAAATTCGGATGCAATTTCTGTGTTTCATCGTCAATAAGAAGGTCAAAGGTATACAGTAAACCTGAAGTGAAGCATCGGAATCTAAAACTGGACTCACAGGAGAGGTTCAAATCATAGAAAGGTAACGTGTCTGTCCCCTTGTACTTAAGTCGGCATTGTACCTTTTGTATTAAATTCGGATGCAATTTCTGTGTTTCATCGTCAATAAGAAGATCCAAGGTATACAGTAAACCTGAAGAGAAGCATCGGAATCAAAAACTGGACTCACTGGAGGGGTTCAAATCATAGAAAGTTACAGTGTCAGTCCCCTTGGACTTAAGTCGGCATTGTGACTTTTGTATTAAATTCGGATACAATTTCTGTGTTTCATCGTCAATAAGCAGGTCCAAGGTATACAGTAAACCTCAAGTGAAGCATAGGAATCTAAAACTGGACTCACAGGAGAGGTTCAAATCATAGAAAGATAACGTGTCTGTCCTCTTGTAGTTAAGTCGACATTGTGCATTTTGTATTAAATTCGGATGCAATTTCTGTGTTTCATCGTCAATAAGAAGGTCCAAGGCATACAGTAAACCTGAAGTGAAGCATCGGAATCTGAAACTGGACTCACAGGAGGGGTTCAAATCACAGATAGTTAGAGTGTCAGTCCCCTTGTACTTAAGTCGGCATTGTGAATTTTTTATTAAATTCGGATGGAATTTCTGTGTGTCATCGTCAATAAGAAGGTCCAAGGTATACAGTAAACCTGAAGTGAAGCATCGGAATCTAAAACTGGACTCACAGGAGAGGTTCAAATCATAGGAAGATAACGTGTCTGTCCTCTTGTACTTAAGTCGGCATTGTGCCTTTTGTATTAAATTCGGATGCAGTTTCTCTGTTTCATCGTCAATAAGAAGGTCCAAGGTATACAGTAAAGCTGAAGTGAAGCATCGGAATCTAAAACTGGACTCACAGGAGTTGTTCAAATCATAGAAAGTTAGAGTGTCAGTCTCGTTGTACGTAAGTCGGCATTGTGACTCTGTATTAAATTCGGATGCAATTTCTGTGTTTCATCGTCAATAAGAAGGTCCAAGGTATACAGTATACCTGACGTGAAGCATCGGAATCTAAAACTGGACTCACTGGAGAGGTTTAAATCATAGAAATTTCTAATGTGTGTTCTCTTGTACTTAAGTCGGCATTGTGCCTTTTTTATAAAATTCGGATGCAATTTCTGTGTTACATAGTCAATAAGAAAGTCCAAGGTATACAGTAAACCTGAAGTGAAGCAACGGAATCTAAAACTGGACTCACAGGAGAGGTTCAAATCATAGAAAGATAATGTGTCTGTCCTCTTGTACTTTAGTCGGCATTGTGCCTTTTGTATTAAATTCGGATGCAATTTCTGTGTTTCATCGTCAATAAGAAGGTCCAAGGTATACAGTAAAACAGAAGTGAAGCATCGGAATCAAAAACTGGACTCACAGGAGAGGTTCAAATCATAGAAAGGTAACGTGTCTGTCCTCTTGTACTTATGTCGGCATTGTGCCTTTTGTATTAAATTCGGATGCAACTTCTATGTTTCATCTTCCATAAGAAGGTCCAAGGTATACAGTTAAGCTGAAGTGAAGCATCGGAATCTAAAACTGGACTCACAGGAGAGGTTTAAATCATAGAAATTTCGGGTGTGGGTCCTCTTGTACTTAAGTCGGCATTGTGCCTTTTGTATTAGATTCGGATGCAATTTCTGTGTTACATTGTCAATAAGAAGGTCCAAGGTATACAGTAAACCTGAAGTGAAACAACGGAATCTAAAACTGGACTCACAGGAGAGGTTCAAATCATAGAATGGTAACGTGTCTGTCCTCTTGTACTTTAGTCGGCTTTGTGCCTTTTCTATTAAATTCGGATGCAATTTCTGTGTTTCGTCGTCAATAAGAAGGTCCAAGGTATACAGTAAACTTGAAGTGAAGCATCGGAATGTAAAACTGGACTCACAGGAGAGGTTCAAATCACTGAAAGTTAGAACGTCAGTCTCCTTGTACTTAAGTCGGCATTGTGCCTTTTGTATTAAATTCGGATGCAATTTCTGTGTTTCATCGTAAATAAGAAGGTCCAAGGTATACAGTAAACCTGAAGTGAAGCATCGGTATCTAAAACTGGACTCACTGGAGAGGTTCAAATCATAGATAGGTAACGTGTCTGTCCTCTTGTACTTAAGTCGGCATTGTGCCTTTTGTATTAAATTCGGAAGCAATTTCTGTGTTTCATCGTCAACAAGAAGGTCCAAAGTATACAGTAAACCTGAAGTGAAGCATCGGAATCTAAAACTTGACTCACAGGACGGGTTCAAATCATAGAAAATTAGAGTGTCAGTCCCCTTGTACTTAAGTCGGCATTGTGACTTTTGTATTAAATTCGGATGCAATTTCTGTGTTTCATCGTCCATAAGCAGGTCCAAGGAATACAGTAAACCTGAAGTGAAGCATCGGAATCTAAAACTGGACTCACAGGAGAGGTTCAAATCATAGAAAGATAACGTTTCTGTCCACTTGTACTTAAGTCGGCATTGTGCCTTTTGTATTACATTCGGATGCAATTTCTGTGTTTCATCGTCAATAAGAAGGTCCAAGGTATACAGTAAACCTAAAGTGAAGCATCGGAATCTAAAACTGGACTCACAGGAGGGGTTCAAATCATAGAAAGTTAGAGTGTCAGTCCCCTTGTACTTAAGTCGGCATTGTGACTTTTGTATTAAATTCGGATGCAATTTCTGTGTTTCATCGTCAATAAGAAGGTCCAAGGTATACAGTAAACCTGAAGTGAAGCATCGGAATCTGAAACTGGACTCACAGGAGGGGTTCAAATCACAGATAGTTAGAGTGTTAGTCCCCTTGTACTTAAGTCGGCATTGTGAATTTTGTATTAAATTCAGATGCAATTTCTGTGTGTCATCGTCAACAAGAAGGTCCAAGGTATACAGTAAACCTGAAGTGAAGCATCGGAATCTAAAACTGGACTCACAGGAGAGGTTCAAATCATAGGAAGATAACGTGTCTGTCCTCTTGTACTTAAGTCGGCATTGTGCCTTTTGTATTAAATTCGGATGCAGTTTCTCTGTTTCATCGTCAATAAGAAGGTCCAAGGTATACAGTAAAGCTGAAGTGAAGCATCGGAATCTAAAACTGGACTCACAGGAGGGGTTCAAATCATAGAAAGTTAGAGTGTCTGTCTCGTTGTACGTAAGTCGGCATTGTGACTCTGTATTAAATTCGGATGCTATTTCTGTGTTTCATCGTCAATAAGAAGGTCCAAGGTATACAGTATACCTGACGTGAAGCATCGGAATCTAAAACTGGACTCACTGGAGAGGTTTAAATCATAGAAATTTCTAATGTGTGTTCTCTTGTACTTAAGTCGGCATTGTGCCTTTTTTATAAAATTCGGATGCAATTTCTGTGTTACATAGTCAATAAGAAAGTCCAAGGTATACAGTAAACCTGAAGTGAAGCAACGGAATCTAAAACTGGACTCACAGGAGAGGTTCAAATCATAGAAAGATACGTGTCTGTCCTCTTGTACTTTAGTCGGCATTGTGCCTTTTGTATTAAATTCGGATGCAATTTCTGTGTTTCATCGTCAATAAGAAGGTCCAAGGTATACAGTAAAACTGAAGTGAAGCATCGGAATCAAAAACTGGACTCACAGGAGAGGTTCAAATCATAGAAAGGTAACGTGTCTGTCCTCTTGTACTTATGTCGGCATTGTGCCTTTTGTATTAAATTCGGATGCAATATCTGTGTTTCATCTTCAATAAGAAGGTCCAAGGTATACAGTTAAGCTGAAGTGAAGCATCGGAATCTAAAACTGGACTCACAGGAGAGGTTTAAATCATAGAAATTTCGGGTGTGAGTCCTCTTGTACTTAAGTCGGCATTGTGCCTTTTGTATTAGATTCGGATGCAATTTCTGTGTTACATTGTCAATAAGAAGGTCCAAGGTATACAGTAAACCTGAAGTGAAGCATCGGAATCTAAAACTGGACTCACAGGAGAGGTTCAAATTATAGAAAGATAACGTGTCTGTCCTCTTGTACTTATGTCGGCATTGTGCCTTTTGTATTAAATTCGGATGCAATTTCTGTGTTTCATCGTCAATAAGAAGGTCCAAGGTATACAGTAAACCTGAAGTGAAACATCGGAATCTAAAACTGGACTCACAGGAGAGGTTCAAATCATAGAAAGATAACGTGTCTGCCCTCTTGTACTTAAGTCGGCATTGTGCCTTTTGTATTAAATTCGGATGGAATTTCTGTGTGTCATCGTCAATAAGAAGGTCCAAGGTATACAGTAAACCTGAAGTGAAGCATCGGAATCTAAAACTGGACTCACAGGAGAGGTTCAAATCATAGGAAGATAACGTGTCTGTCCTCTTGTACTTAAGTCGGCATTGTGCCTTTTGTATTAAATTCGGATGCAGTTTCTCTGTTTCATCGTCAATAAGAAGGTCCAAGGTATACAGTAAAGCTGAAGTGAAGCATCGGAATCTAAAACTGGACTCACAGGAGTTGTTCAAATCATAGAAAGTTAGAGTGTCAGTCTCGTTGTACGTAAGTCGGCATTGTGACTCTGTATTAAATTCGGATGCAATTTCTGTGTTTCATCGTCAATAAGAAGGTCCAAGGTATACAGTATACCTGACGTGAAGCATCGGAATCTAAAACTGGACTCACTGGAGAGGTTTAAATCATAGAAATTTCTAATGTGTGTTCTCTTGTACTTAAGTCGGCATTGTGCCTTTTTTATAAAATTCGGATGCAATTTCTGTGTTACATAGTCAGTAAGAAAGTCCAAGGTATACAGTAAACCTGAAGTGAAGCAACGGAATCTAAAACTGGACTCACAGGAGAGGTTCAAATCATAGAAAGATAATGTGTCTGTCCTCTTGTACTTTAGTCGGCATTGTGCCTTTTGTATTAAATTCGGATGCAATTTCTGTGTTTCATCGTCAATAAGAAGGTCCAAGGTATACAGTAAAACAGAAGTGAAGCATCGGAATCAAAAACTGGACTCACAGGAGAGGTTCAAATCATAGAAAGGTAACGTGTCTGTCCTCTTGTACTTATGTCGGCATTGTGCCTTTTGTATTAAATTCGGATGCAACTTCTATGTTTCATCTTCCATAAGAAGGTCCAAGGTATACAGTTAAGCTGAAGTGAAGCATCGGAATCTAAAACTGGACTCACAGGAGAGGTTTAAATCATAGAAATTTCGGGTGTGGGTCCTCTTGTACTTAAGTCGGCATTGTGCCTTTTGTATTAGATTCGGATGCAATTTCTGTGTTACATTGTCAATAAGAAGGTCCAAGGTATACAGTAAACCTGAAGTGAAACAACGGAATCTAAAACTGGACTCACAGGAGAGGTTCAAATCATAGAATGGTAACGTGTCTGTCCTCTTGTACTTTAGTCGGCTTTGTGCCTTTTCTATTAAATTCGGATGCAATTTCTGTGTTTCGTCGTCAATAAGAAGGTCCAAGGTATACAGTAAACTTGAAGTGAAGCATCGGAATGTAAAACTGGACTCACAGGAGAGGTTCAAATCACTGAAAGTTAGAACGTCAGTCTCCTTGTACTTAAGTCGGCATTGTGCCTTTTGTATTAAATTCGGATGCAATTTCTGTGTTTCATCGTAAATAAGAAGGTCCAAGGTATACAGTAAACCTGAAGTGAAGCATCGGTATCTAAAACTGGACTCACTGGAGAGGTTCAAATCATAGATAGGTAACGTGTCTGTCCTCTTGTACTTAAGTCGGCATTGTGCCTTTTGTATTAAATTCGGAAGCAATTTCTGTGTTTCATCGTCAACAAGAAGGTCCAAAGTATACAGTAAACCTGAAGTGAAGCATCGGAATCTGAAACTGGACTCACAGGAGGGGTTCAAATCACAGATAGTTAGAGTGTTAGTCCCCTTGTACTTAAGTCGGCATTGTGAATTTTGTATTAAATTCGGATGCAATTTCTGTGTGTCATCGTCAACAAGAAGGTCCGAGGTATACAGTAAACCTGAAGTGAAGCATCGGAATCTAAAACTGGACTCACAGGAGAGGTTCAAATCATAGGAAGATAACGTGTCTGTCCTCTTGTACTTAAGTCGGCATTGTGCCTTTTGTATTAAATTCGGATGCAGTTTCTCTGTTTCATCGTCAATAAGAAGGTCCAAGGTATACAGTAAAGCTGAAGTGAAGCATCGGAATCTAAAACTGGACTCACAGGAGGGGTTCAAATCATAGAAAGTTAGAGTGTCTGTCTCGTTGTACGTAAGTCGGCATTGTGACTCTGTATTAAATTCGGATGCTATTTCTGTGTTTCATCGTCAATAAGAAGGTCCAAGGTATACAGTATACCTGACGTGAAGCATCGGAATCTACAACTGGACTCACTGGAGAGGTTTAAATCATAGAAATTTCTAATGTGTGTTCTCTTGTACTTAAGTCGGCATTGTGCCTTTTTTATAAAATTCGGATGCAATTTCTGTGTTACATAGTCAATAAGAAAGTCCAAGGTATACAGTAAACCTGAAGTGAAGCAACGGAATCTAAAACTGGACTCACAGGAGAGGTTCAAATCATAGAAAGAAACGTGTCTGTCCTCTTGTACTTATGTCGGCATTGTGCCTTTTGTATTAAATTCGGATGCAATTTCTGTGTTTCATCGTCAATAAGAAGGTCCAAGGTATACAGTAAAACTGAAGTGAAGCATCGGAATCAAAAACTGGACTCACAGGAGAGGTTCAAATCATAGAAAGGTAACGTGTCTGTCCTCTTGTACTTATGTCGGCATTGTGCCTTTTGTATTAAATTCGGATGCAATTTCTGTGTTTCATCTTCAATAAGAAGGTCCAAGGTATACAGTTAAGCTGAAGTGAAGCATCGGAATCTAAAACTGGACTCACAGGAGAGGTTTAAATCATAGAAATTTCGGGTGTGAGTCCTCTTGTACTTAAGTCGGCATTGTGCCTTTTGTATTAGATTCGGATGCAATTTCTGTGTTACATTGTCAATAAGAAGGTCCAAGGTATACAGTAAACCTGAAGTGAAGCAACGGAATCTAAAACTGGACTCACAGGAGAAGTTCAAATCATAGACTGGTAACGTGTCTGTCCTCTTGTACTTTAGTCGGCTTTGTGCCTTTTCTATTAAATTCGGATGCAATTTCTGTGTTTCGTCGTCAATAAGAAGGTCCAAGGTATACAGTAAACCTGAAGTGAAGCATCGGATTCTAAAACTGGATTCACAGGAGAGGTTCAAATCACAGAAAGTTAGAACGTCAGTCTCCTTGTACTTAAGTCGGCATTGTGCCTTTTGTATTAAATTCGGATGCAATTTCTATGTTTCATCGTAAATAAAAAGGTCCAAGGTATACAGTAAACCTGAAGTGAAGCATCGGAATCTAAAACTGGACTCACAGGAGAGGTTCAAATCATAGAAAGGTAACGTGTCTGTCCTCTTGTACTTAAGTCGGCATTGTGCCTTTTGTATTAAATTCGGATGCAATTTCTGTGTTTCATCGTCAACAAGAAGGTCCAAAGTATACAGTAAACCTGAAGTGAAGCATCGGAATCTAAAACTTGACTCACAGGACGGGTCCAAATCATAGAAAATTAGACTGTCAGTCCCTTGTACTTAAGTCGGCATTGTGACTTTTGTATTAAATTCGGATGCAATTTCTGTGTTTCATCGTCCATAAGCAGGTCCAAGGAATACAGTAAACCTGAAGTGAAGCATCGGAATCTAAAACTGGACTCACAGGAGGGGTTCAAATCATAGAAAGATAACGTTTCTGTCCACTTGTACTTAAGTCGGCATTGTGCCTTTTGTATTAAATTCGGATGCAATTTCTGTGTTTCATCGTCAATAAGAAGGTCCAAGGTATACAGTAAACCTAAAGTGAAGCATCGGAATCTAAAACTGGACTCACAGGAGGGGTTCAAATCATAGAAAGTTAGAGTCTCAGTCCCCTTGTACTTAAGTCGGCATTGTGCCTTTTGTATTAAATTCGGATGCAATTTCTGTGTTTCATCGTCAATAAGAAGGTCCAAGGTATACAGTAAACCTGAAGTGAAGCATCGGAATCTAAAACTGGACTCACAGGAGAGGTTCAAATCATAGAAAGATTACGTGTCTGTCCTCTTGTACTTAAGTCGGCATTGTGATTTTTGTATTAAA
This sequence comes from Schistocerca piceifrons, assembly GCF_021461385.2. Lineage (NCBI taxonomy): Eukaryota > Metazoa > Arthropoda > Insecta > Orthoptera > Acrididae > Schistocerca > Schistocerca piceifrons. The sequence goes on from NW_025727611.1 coordinate 34,120, forward strand.
TTCCGATGCAATTTCTGTGTTTCATCGTCAATAAGATGGTCCAAGGTATACAGTAAATCTGAAGTGAAGCATCGGAATCTAAAACTGGACAACGGGAGAGGTTCAAATCATAGAAAGATAACGTGTCTGTCCCCTTGTACTTAAGACGGCATTGTGACTTTTGTATTAAATTCGGATGCAATTTCTGTGTTTCATCGTCAATAAGAAGGTCCAAGGTGTACAGTAAACCTGAAGTGAAGCATCGGAATCTAAAACTGGACACACAGGAGAGGTTCAAATCATAGAAAGTTAGAACGTCAGTCTCCTTATACTTAAGTCGGCATTGTGCCTTTTGTTTTAAATTCGGATGCAATTTCTGTAAGTCATCGTCAATAAGAAGGTCCAAGGTATACAGTAAACCTGAAGTGAAGCATCGGAATCTAAAACTGGACTCACAGGAGGGGTTCAAATCATAGAAAGTTAGAGTGTCAGTGCCCTTGTACTTAAGTCGGCATTGTGACTTTTGTATTAAATTCGGATGCAATTTCTGTGTTTCTTCGTCAATAACAATGTCAAAGGTATACAGTCAATGTGAAGTGAAGCATCAGAATCTAAAACTGGACTCACAGGAGTGGTTCAAATCATAGGAAGATAACGTGCCTGTCCTCTTGTACTTAAGTCGGCATTGTGCCTTTTGTACTAAATTCGGATGCAATATCTGTGTTTCATCGTCAATAGGAAGATCCAATGTATACAGTACACCTGAAGTGAAGCATCGGAATCAAAAACTGGACTCACAGGAGGGGTTCAAATCATAGAAAGTTAGAGTGTCAGTCCCCTTGTACTTAAGTCGGCATTGTGACTTTTGTATTAAATTCGGATGCAAGTTCTGTGTTTCATCGTTAATAAGAAGGTCCAAGGTATACAGTAAACCTGAAGTGAAGCATCGGAACCTAAAACTGGACTCACAGGAGAGGTTTAAATCATAGAAATTTCGTGTGTGAGTCCTCTTCTACTTAAGTCGGCATTGTGCCTTTTCTATTAAATTCGGATGCAATTTCTGTGTTACATTGTCAATAAGAAGGTCCAAGGTATACAGTAAACCTGAAGTGAAGCATCGGAATCTAAAACTGGACTCACAGGAGAGGTTCAAATCATAGGAAGATAACGTGTCTGTCCTCTTGTACTTAAGTCGGCATTGTGCCTTTTGTATTAAATTCGGATGCAGCTTCTCTGTTTCATCGTCAATAAGAAGGTCCAAGGTATACTGTAAAGCTGAAGTGAAGCATCGGAATCTAAAACTGGACTCACAGGAGAGGTTCAAATCATAGAAAGATTACGTGTCTGTCCTCTTGTACTTAAGTCGGCATTGTGCCTTTTGTATTAAATTCCGATGCAATTTCTGTGTTTCATCGTCAATAAGATGGTCCAACATATACAGTAAACCTGAAGTGAAGCATCGGAATCTAAAACTGGACTCACGGGAGAGGTTCAAATCATAGAAAGATAACGTGTCTGTCCCCTTGTACTTGAGACGGCATTGTGACTTTTGTATTAAATTCGGATGCAATTTCTGTGTTTCGTCGTCAATAAGAAGGTCCAAGGTGTACAGTAAACCTGAAGTGAAGCATCAGAATCTAAAACTGGACTCACAGGATGGGTTCAAATCATAGAAAGTTAGAGTGTCAGTGCCCTTGTACTTAAGTCGGCATTGTGACATTTGTATTAAATTCGGATGCAATTTCTGTGTTTCTTCGTCAATAACAATGTCAAAGGTATACAGTAAATGTGAAGTGAAGCATCAGAATCTAAAACTGGTCTCACAGGAGTGGTTCAAATCATAGGAAGATAACGTGCCTGTCCTCTTGTACTTAAGTCGGCATTGTGCCTTTTGTACTAAATTCGGATGCAATATCTGTGTTTCATCGTCAATAGGAAGATCCAATGTATACAGTACACCTGAAGTGAAGCATCGGAATCAAAAACTGGACTCACAGGAGGGGTTCAAATCATAGAAAGTTAGAGTGTCAGTCCCCTTGCACTTAAGTCGGCATTGTGACTTTTGTATCAAATTCGGATGCAATTTCTGTGTTTCATCGTCAATAAGAAGGTCCAAGGTATACAGTAAACCTAAAGTGAAGCATCGGAATCTAAAACTTGACTCACAGGAGGGGTTCAAATCATAGAAAGTTAGAGTGTCAGTCCCCTTGTACTTAAGTCGGCATTGTGACTTTTGTATTAAATTCGGATGCAATTTCTGTGTTTCATCGTCAATAAGAAGGTCCAAGGTATACAGTAAACCTGAAGTGAAGCATCGGAATCTGAAACTGGACTCACAGGAGGGGTTCAAATCACAGATAGTTAGAGTGTCAGTCCCCTTGTACTTAAGTCGGCATTGTGAATTTTGTATTAAATTCGGATGCAATTTCTGTGTGTCATCGTCAATAAGAAGGTCCAAGGTATACAGTAAACCTGAAGTGAAGCATCGGAATCTAAAACTGGACTCACAGGAGAGGTTCAAATCATAGGAAGATAAAGTGTCTGTCCTCTTGTACTTAAGTCGGCATTGTGCCTTTTGTATTAAATTCGGATACAGTTTCTCTGTTTCATCGTCAATAAGAAGGTCCAAGGTATACAGTAAAGCTGAAGTGAAGCATCGGAATCTAAAACTGGACTCACAGGACGGGTTCAAATCATAGAAAGTTAGAGTGTCAGTCTCGTTGTACGTAAGTCGGCATTGTGACTCTGTATTAAATTCGGATGCAATTTCTGTGTTTCATCGTCAATAAGAAGGTCCAAGGTATACAGTATACCTGACGTGAAGCATCGGAATCTAAAACTGGACTCACTGGAGAGGTTTAAATCATAGAAATTTCTAATGTGTGTTCTCTTGTACTTAAGTCGGCATTGTGACTTTTTTATAAAATTCGGATGCAATTTCTGTGTTACATATTCAATAAGAAAGTCCAAGGTATACAGTAAACCTGAAGTGAAGCAACGGAATCTAAAACTGGACTCACAGGAGAGGTTCAAATCATAGAAAGATAACGTGTCTGTCCTCTTGTACTTTAGTCGGCATTGTGCCTTTTGTATTAAATTCGGATGCAATTTCTGTGTTTCATCGTCAATAAGAAGGTCCAAGGTATACAGTAAAACTGAAGTGAAGCATCGGAATCAAAAACTGGACTCACAGGAGAGGTTCAAATCATAGAAAGGTAACGTGTCTGTCCTCTTGTACTTATGTCGGCATTGTGCCTTTTGTATTAAATTCGGATGCAATTTCTGTGTTTCATCTTCAATAAGAAGGTCCAAGGTATACAGTTAAGCTGAAGTGAAGCATCGGAATCTAAAACTGGACTCACAGGAGTGGTTTAAATCATAGAAATTTCGGGTGTGAGTCCTCTTGTACTTAAGTCGGCATTGTGCCTTTTGTATTAGATTCGGATGCAATTTCTGTGTTACATTGTCAATAAGAAGGTCCAAGGCATACAGTAAACCTGAAGTGAAGCAACGGAATCTAAAACTGGACTCACAGGAGAGGTTCAAATCATAGAATGGTAACGTGTCTGTCCTCTTGTACTTTAGTCGGCTTTGTGCCTTTTCTATTAAATTCGGATGCAATTTCTGTGTTTCGTCGTCAATAAGAAGGTCCAAGGTATACAGTAAACCTGAAGTGAAGCATCGGAATCTAAAACTGGACTCACAGGAGAGGTTCAAATCACAGAAAGTTAGAACGTCAGTCTCCTTGTACTTAAGTCGGCATTGTGCCTTTTGTATTAAATTCGGATGCAATTTCTGTGTTTCATCGTAAATAAGAAGGTCCAAGGTATACAGTAAACCTGAAGTGAAGCATCAGAATCTATAACTGGACTCACAGGAGAGGTTCAAATCATAGGAAGATAACGTGTCTGTCCTCTTGTACTTAAGTCGGCATTGTGCCTTTTGTATTAAATTCGGATGCAGTTTCTCTGTTCCATCGTCAATAAGAAGGTCCAAGGTATACAGTAAAGCTGAAGTGAAGCATCGGAATCTAAAACTGGACTCACAGGAGAGGTTCAAATCATAGAAAGATTTCGTGTCTGTCCTCTTGTACTTAAGTCGGCATTGTGCCTTTTGTATTAAATTCCGATGCAATTTCTGTGTTTCATCGTCAATAAGATGGTCCAAGGTATACAGTAAACCTGAAGTGAAGCATCGGAATCTAAAACTGGACTCACGGGAGAGGTTCAAATCATAGAAAGATAACGTGTCTGTCCCCTTGTACTTAAGACGGCATTGTGACTTTTGTATTAAATTCGGATGCAATTTCTGTGTTTCATCGTCAATAAGAAGGTCCAAGATGTACAGTAAACCTGAAGTGAAGCATCGGAATCTAAAACTGGACACACAGGAGAGGTTCAAATCATAGAAAGTTAGAACGTCAGTCTCCTTGTACTTAAGTCGGCATTGTGCCTTTTGTTTTAAATTCGGATGCAATTTCTGTAAGTCATCGTCAATAAGAAGGTCCAAGATATACAGTAAACCTGAAGTGAAGCATCGGAATCTAAAACTGGACTCACAGGAGGGGTTCAAATCATAGAAAGTTAGAGTGTCAGTGCCCTTGTACTTAAGTCGGCATTGTGACATTTGTATTAAATTCGGATGCAATTTCTGTGTTTCTTCGTCAATAACAATGTCAAAGGTATACAGTAAATGTGAAGTGAAGCATCAGAATCTAAAACTGGACTCACAGGAGTGGTTCAAATCATAGGAAGACAACGTGCCTGTCCTCTTGTACTTAAGTCGGCATTGTGCCTTTTGTACTAAATTCGGATGCAATATCTGTGTTTCATCGTCAATAGGAAGATCCAATGTATACAGTACACCTGAAGTGAAGCATCGGAATCAAAAACTGGACTCACAGGAGGGGTTCAAATCATAGAAAGTTAGAGTGTCAGTCAACTTGTACTTAAGTCGGCATTGTGACTTTTGTATCAAATTCGGATGCAAGTTCTGTGTTTCATCGTTAATAAGAAGGTCCAAGGTATACAGTAAACCTGAAGTGAAGCATCGGAACCTAAAACTGGACTCACAGGAGAGGTTTAAATCATAGAAATTTCGTGTGTGAGTCCTCTTGTACTTAAGTCGGCATTGTGCCTTTTCTATTAAATTCGGATGCAATTTCTGTGTTACATTGTCAATAAGAAGGTCCAAGGTATACAGTAAACCTGAAGTGAAGCATCGGAATCTAAAACTGGACTCACAGGAGAGGTTCAAATCATAGGAAGATAACGTGTCTGTCCTCTTGTACTTAAGTCGGCATTGTGCCTTTTGTATTAAATTCGGATGCAGTTTCTCTGTTTCATCGTCAATAAGAAGGTCCAAGGTATACAGTAAAGCTGAAGTGAAGCATCGGAATCTAAAACTGGACTCACAGGAGAGGTTCAAATCATAGAAAGATTTCGTGTCTGTCCTCTTGTATTTAAGTCGGCATTGTGCCTTTTGTATTAAATTCCGATGCAATTTCTGTGTTTCACCGTCAATAAGATGGTCCAAGGTATACAGTAAACCTGAAGTGAAGCATCGGAATCTAAAACTGGACTCACGGGAGAGGTTCAAATCATAGAAAGATAACGTGTCTGTCCCCTTGTACTTAAGACGGCATTGTGACTTTTGTATTAAATTCGGATGCAATTTCTGTGTTTCATCGTCAATAAGAAGGTCCAAGGTGTACAGTAAACCTGAAGTGAAGCATCGGAATCTAAAACTGGACACACAGGAGAGGTTCAAATCATAGAAAGTTAGAACGTCAGTCTCCTTGTACTTAAGTCGGCATTGTGCCTTTTGTTTTAAATTCGGATGCAATTTCTGTAAGTCATCGTCAATAAGAAGGTCCAAGGTATACAGTAAACCTGAAGTGAAGCATCGGAATCTAAAACTGGACTCACAGGAGGGGTTCAAATCATAGAAAGTTAGAGTGTCAGTGCCCTTGTACTTAAGTCGGCATTGTGACTTTTGTATTAAATTCGGATGCAATTTCTGTGTTTCTTCGTCAATAACAATGTCAAAGGTATACACTAAATGTGAAGTGAAGCATCAGAATCTAAAACTGGACTCACAGGAGTGGTTCAAATCATAACAAGATAACGTGCCTGTCCTCTTGTACTTAAGTCGGCATTGTGCCTTTTGTACTAAATTCGGATGCAATATCTGTGTTTCATCGTCAATAGGAAGATCCAATGTATACAGTACACCTGAAGTGAAGCATCGGAATCAAAAACTGGACTCACAGGAGGGGTTCAAATCATAGAAAGTTAGAGTGTCAGTCCCCTTGAACTTAAGTCGGCATTGTGACTTTTGTATTAAATTCGGATGCAAGTTCTGTGTTTCATCGTTAATAAGAAGGTCCAAGGTATACAGTAAACCTGAAGTGAAGCATCGGAACCTAAAACTGGACTCACAGGAGAGTTTTAAATCATAGAAATTTCGTGTGTGAGTCCTCTTGTACTTAAGTCGGCATTGTGCCTTTTGTATTAAATTCGGATGCAGTTTCTCTGTTTCATCGTCAATAAGAAGGTCCAAGGTATACAGTAAAGCTGAAGTGAAGCATCGGAATCTAAAACTGGACTCACAGGAGGGGTTTATATCATAGAAAGTTTGAGTGTCAGTCTCGTTGTACGTAAGTCGGCATTGTGACTCTGTATTAAATTCGGATGCAATTTCTGTGTTTCATCGTCAATAAGAAGGTCCAAGGTATACAGTATACCTGAAGTGAAGCATCGGAATCTAAAACTGGACTCACTGGAGAGGTTTAAATCATAGAAATTTCTAATGTGTGTTCTCTTGTACTTAAGTCGGCATTGTGCCTTTTTTATAAAATTCGGATGCAATTTCTGTGTTACATAGTCAATAAGAAAGTCCAAGGTATACAGTAAACCTGAAGTGAAGCAACGGAATCTAAAACTGGACTCACAGGAGAGGTTCAAATCATAGAAAGATAACGTGTCTGTCCTCTTGTACTTTACTCGGCATTGTGCCTTTTGTATTAAATTCGGATGCAATTTCTGTGTTTCATCGTCAATAAGTAGGTCCAAGGTATACAGTAAACCTGAAGTGAAGCATCGGAATTTAAAACTGGGCTCACAGGAGGGGTTCAGATCATAGAAAGTTAGAGTGTCAGTCCTCTTGTACTTAAGTCGGCATTGTGCCTTTTGTATTAAATTCGGATGCAATATCTGTGTTTCATCGTCAATAGGACGGTCCAAGGTATACAGTACACCTGAAGTGAAGCATCGGAATCAAAAACTGGACTCACAGGAGGGGTTCAAATCATAGAAAATTGAGTGTCAGTCCACTTGTACTTATGTCGGCATTGTGCCTTTTGTATTGAATGCGGATGCAATATCTGTGTTTCATCGTCAATAGGTAGGTCCAAGGTATACAGTAGACTTGAAGTGTAGCATCGGAATCAAAAACTGGACTCACAGGAGGGGTTCAAATCATAAAAAATTAGAGTGTCAGTCCTCTTGTACTTAAGTCGGCATTGTGACTTTTGTATTAAATTCGGATGCAATTTCTGTGTTTCATCGTCAATAAGAAGGTCCAAGGTATGCAGTAAACCTGAAGTGAAGCATCGGAATCTAAAACTGGACTCACAGGAGAGGTTTAAATCATAGGAATTTCGGGTGTGAGTCCTCTTGTACATAAGTCGGCATTGTGCCTTTTGTATTAAATTCGGATGCAATTTCTGTGTTTCATCGTCCATAAGCAGGTCCAAGGAAAACAGTAAACCTGAAGTGAAGCATCGGAATCTAAAACTGGACTCACAGGAGGGGTTCAAATCATAGAAAGATAACGTTTCTGTCCACTTGTACTTAAGTCGGCATTGTGCCTTTTGTATTAAATTCGGATGCAATTTCTGTGTTTCATCGTCAACAAGAAGGTAGAAGGTATACAGTAAACCTAAAGTGAAGCATCGGAATCTAAAACTGGACTCACAGGAGGGGTTCAAATCATAGAAAGTTAGAGTGTCAGTCCCCTTGTACTTAAGTCGGCATTGTGACTTTTGTATTAAATTCGGATGCAATTTCTGTGTTTCATCGTCAATAAGAAGGTCCAAGGTATACAGTAAACCTGAAGTGAAGCATCGGAATCTAAAACTGGACTCACAGGAGAGGTTCAAATCATAGAAAGATAACGTGTCTGTCCTCTTGTACTTAAGTCGGCATTGTGCCTTTTGTATTAAATTCGGATGCAATTTCAGTGTTTCATCGTCAATAAGAAGGTCCAAGGTATACAGTAAACCTGAAGTGAAGCATCGGAATCTAAAACTGGACTCACAGGAGACGTTCAAATCATAGAAAGATTACGTGTCTGTCCTCTTGTACTTAAGTCGGCATTGTGCCTTTTGTATTAAATTCCGATGCAATTTCTGTGTTTCATCGTCAATAAGATGGTCCAAGGTATACAGTAAACCTGAAGTGAAGCATCGGAATCTAAAACTGGACTCACGGGAGAGGTTCAAATCATAGAAAGATAACGTGTCTGTCCCCTTGTACTTAAGACGGCATTGTGACTTTTGTATTAAATACGGATGCAATTTCTGTGTTTCATCGTCAATAAGAAGGTCCAAGGTGTACAGTAAACCTGAAGTGAAGCATCGGAATCTAAAACTGGACACACAGGAGAGGTTCAAATTATAGAAAAATAGAACGTCAGTCTCCTTGTACTTAAGTCGGCATTGTGCCTTTTGTTTTAAATTCGGATGCAATTTCTGTAACTCATCGTCAATAAGAAGGTCCAAGGTATACAGTAAACCTGAAGTGAAGCATCGGAATCAAAAACTGGACTCACAGGAGGGGTTCAAATCATAGAAAGTTAGAGTGTCAGTGCCCTTGTACTGAAGTCGGCATTGTGACTTTTGTATTAAATTCGGATGCAATTTCTGTGTTTCTTCGTCAATAACAAGGTGAAGGTTATACAGTAAATGTGAGGTGAAGCATCAGAATCTAAAACTGGACCCACAGGAGTGGTTCAAATCATAGGAAGATAACGTGCCTGTCCTCTTGTACTTAAGTCGGCATTGTGCCTTTTGTACTAAATTCGGATGCAATATCTGTGTTTCATCGTCAATAGGAAGATCCAATGTATACAGTACACCTGAAGTGAAGCATCGGAATCAAAAACTGGACTCACAGGAGGGGTTCAAATCATAGAAAGTTAGAGTGTCAGTCCCCTTGTACTTCAGTAGGCATTGTGACTTTTGTATTAAATTCGGATGCAAGTTCTGTGTTTCATCGTTAATAAGAAGGTCCAAGGTATACAGTAGACCTGAAGTGAAGCATCGGAACCTAAAACTGGACTCACAGGAGAGGTTTAAATCATAGAAATTTCGTGTGTGAGTCCTCTTGTACTTAAGTCGGCATTGTGCCTTTTGTGTTAAATTCGGATGGAATATCTGTGTTTCATCGTCAATAGGAAGGTCCAAGGTATACAGTACACCTGAAGTGAAGCATCGGAATCAAAAACTGGACTCACAGGAGGGGTTCAAATCATAGAAAATTAGAGTGTCAGTCCCCTTGTACTTAAGTCGGCATTGTGACTTTTGTATTAAATTCGGATGCAATTTCTGTGTTTCATCGTCCATAAGCAGGTCCAAGGAATACAGTAAACCTGAAGTAAAGCATCGGAATCTAAAACTGGACTCACAGGAGGGGTTCAAATCATAGAAAGATAACGTTTCTGTCCACTTGTACTTAAGTCGGCATTGTGCCTTTTGTATTAAATTCGGATGCAATTTCTGTGTTTCATCGTCAATAAGAAGGTCCAGGGTATACAGTAAACCTAAAGTGAAGCATCGGAATCTAAAACTGGACTCACAGGAGGGGTTCAAATTATAGAAAGTTAGAGTGTCAGTAGCCTTGTACTTAAATCGGCATTGTGACTTTTGTATTAAATGCGGATGCAATTTCTGTGTTTCATCGTCAATAAGAAGGTCCAAGGTACACAGTGAACCTGAAGTGAAGCATCGGAATCTACAACTGGACTCGCAGGAGAGGTTCAAATCATAGAAAGTTAGAGTGTCAGTCCTCTTGTACTTAAGTCGGCATTGTGCCTTTTGTATTAAATTCGGATGCAATATCTTTGTTACATCGTCAATAGGACGGTCCAAGGTATACAGTACACCTGAAGTGAAGCATCGGAATCAAAAACTGGACTCACAGGAGGGTTTCAAATCATAGAAAATTGAGTGTCAGTCCACTTGTACTTATGTCGGAATTGTGCTTCTTGAATTGAATGCGGATGCAATATCTGTGTTTCATCGTCAATATGTAGGTCCAAGGTATACAGTACCCTTGAAGTGAAGCATCGGAATCAAAAACTGGACTCACAGGAGGGGTTCAAATCATAAAAAATTAGAGTGTCAGTCCTCTTGTACTTAAGTCGGCATTGTGACTTTTGTATTAAATTCGGATGCAATTTCTGTGTTTCATCGTCAATAAGAAGGTCCAAGGTATGCAGTACACCTGAAGTGAAGCATCGGAATCTAAAACTGGACTCACAGGAGAGGTTCAAATCATAGAAAGTGAAAGTCTCATTCCTCTTTGACTTAAGTCGGTATTGAGCCTTTTGTATTAAATTCGGATGCAATTTCTGTGTTTCATCGTAAATAAGAAGGTCCAAGGTATACAGTAAACCTGAAGTGAAGCATCGGAATCTAAAACTGGACTCACAGGAGAGGTTCAAATCATAGAAAGGTAACGTGTCTGTCCTCTTGTACTTAAGTCGGCATTGTGCCTTTTGTATTAAATTCGGATGCAATTTCTGTGTTTCATCGTCAACAAGAAGGTCCAAAGTATACAGTAAACCTGAAGTGAAGCATCGGAATCTAAAACCTGACTCACAGGACGGGTTCAAATCATAGAAAATTAGAGTGTCAGTCCCCTTGTACTTAAGTCGGCATTGTGACTTTTGTATTAAATTCGGATGCAATTTCTGTGTTTCATCGTCCATAAGCAGGTCCAAGGAATACAGTAAACCTGAAGTGAAGCATCGGAATCTAAAACTGGACTCACAGGAGGGGTTCAAATCATAGAAAGATAACGTTTCTGTCCACTTGTACTTAAGTCGGCATTGTGCCTTTTGTATTAAATTCGGATGCAATTTCTGTGTTTCATCGTCAATAAGAAGGTCCAAGGTATACAGTAAACCTAAAGTGAAGCATCGGAATCTAAAACTGGACTCACAGGAGGGGTTCAAATCATAGAAAGTTAGAGTGTCAGTCCCCTTGTACTTAAGTCGGCATTGTGACTTTTGTATTAAATTCGGATGCAATTTCTGTGTTTCATCGTCAATAAGAAGGTCCAAGGTATACAGTAAACCTGAAGTGAAGCATCGGAATCTAAAACTGGACTCACAGGAGAGGTTCAAATCATAGAAAGATAACGTGTCTGTCCTCTTGTACTTAAGTCGGCATTGTGCCTTTTGTATTAAATTCGGATGCAATTTCTGTGTTTCATCGTCAATAAGAAGGTCCAAGGTATACAGTAAACCTGAAGTGAAGCATCGGAATCTCAAACTGGACTCACAGGAGAGGTTCAAATCATAGAAAGATTACGTGTCTGTCCTCTTGTACTTAAGTCGGCATTGTGCCTTTTGTATTAAATTCCGATGCAATTTCTGTGTTTCATCGTCAATAAGATGGTCCAAGGTATACAGTAAACCTGAAGTGAAGCATCGGAATCTAAAACTGGACTCACGGGAGAGGTTCAAATCATAGAAAGATAACGTGTCTGTCCCCTTGTACTTAAGACGGCATTGTGACTTTTGTATTAAATTCGGATGCAATTTCTGTGTTTCATCGTCAATAAGAAGGTCCAAGGTGTACAGTAAACCTGAAGTGAAGCATCGGAATCTAAAACTGGACACACAGGAGAGGTTCAAATCATAGAAAGTTAGAACGTCAGTCTCCTTGTACTTAAGTCGGCATTGTGCCTTTTGTTTTAAATTCGGATGCAATTTCTGTAAGTCATCGTCAATAAGAAGGTCCAAGGTATACAGTAAACCTGAAGTGAAGCATCGGAATCTAAAACTGGACTCACAGGAGGGGTTCAAATCATAGAAAGTTAGAGTGTCAGTGCCCTTGTACTTAAGTCGGCATTGTGCCTTTTGTTTTAAATTCGGATGCAATTTCTGTAAGTCATCGTCAATAAGAAGGTCCAAGGTATACAGTAAACTTGAAGTGAAGCATCGGAACCTAAAACTGGTCTCACAGGAGAGGTTTAATTCATAGAAATTTCGTGTGTGAGTCCTCTTGTACTTAAGTCGGCATTGTGCCTTTTCTATTAAATTCGGATGCAATTTCTGTGTTACATTGTCAATAAGAAGGTCCAAGGTATACAGTAAACCTGAAGTGAAGAATCGGAATCTAAAACTGGACTCACAGGAGAGGTTTAATCATGGAAAGTTAGAGTGTGAGTCATCTTATACTTAAGTCGGCATTGTGCCTTTTGTGTTAAATTCGGATGCAATATCTGTGTTTCATCGTCAATAGGAAGGTCCAAGGTATACAGTACACCTGAAGTGAAGCATCGGAATCAAAAACTGGACTCACAGTAGGGGTTCAAATCATAGAAATTAGAGTGTCAGTCCCCTTGTCCTTAAGTCGGCATTGTGACTTTTGTATTAAATTCGGATGCAATTTCTGTGTTTCATCGTCCATAAGCAGGTCCAAGGAATACAGTAAACCTGAAGTAAAGCATCGGAATCTAAAACTGGACTCACAGGAGGGGTTCAAATCATAGAAAGATAACGTTTCTGTCCACTTGTACTTAAGTCGGCATTGTGCCTTTTGTATTAAATTCGGATGCAATTTCTGTGTTTCATCGTCAATAAGAAGGTCCAAGGGATACAGTAAACCTAAAGTGAAGCATCGGAATCTAAAACTGGACTCACAGGAGGGGTTCAAATCATAGAAAGTTAGAGTGTCAGTAGCCTTGTACTTAAATCGGCATTGTGACTTTTGTATTAAATTCGGATGCAATTTCTGTGTTTCATCGCCAATAAGAAGGTCCAAGGTAAACAGTAAACATGAAGTGAAGCATCGGAATCTAAAACTGGACTCACAGGAGAGGTACAAATCATAGAAAGATAACGTGTCTGTCCTCTTGTACTTAAGTCGGCATTGTGCCTTTTGTATTAAATTCGGATGCAATTTCTGTGTTTCATCGTCAATAAGAAGGTCCAAGGTATACAGTAAACTTGAAGTGAAGCATCGGAATCTAAAACTGGACTCACAGGAGAGGTTCAAATCATAGAAAGTTAGAATGTCAGTCTCCTTGTAGTTAAGTCGGCATTGTGCCTTTTGTTTTAAATTCGGATGCAATTTCTGTAAGTCATCGTCAATAAGAAGGTCCAAGGTATATAGTAGACCTGAAGTGAAGCATCGGAATCTAAAACTGGACTCACAGGAGAGGTTCAAATCATAGAAAGTTAACGTGTCTGTCCTCTTGTACTTAAGTCGGCATTGTGAGTTTTGTATTAAATTCGGATGCAATTTCTGTGTTTCATCGTCAATAAGAAGGTCCAAGGTAAAAGTAAACCTAATGTGAAGCATCGGAATCAAAAACTGGACTCACAGGAGTGGTTCAAATCATAGAAAGTTAGAGTGTCAGTGCCCTTGTACTTAAGTCGGCATTGTGACTTTTGTATTAAATTCGGATGCAATTTCTGTGTTTCATCGTCAATAAGAAGGTCCAAGGTATACAGTAAACCTGAAGTGAAGCATCTGAATCTAAAACTGGACTCACAGGAGAGGTACAAATCATAGAAAGATAACGTGTCTGTCCTCTTGTACTTAAGTCGGTATTGTGCCTTTTGTATTAAATTCCGATGCAATTTCTGTGTTTCATCGTCAATAAGAAGGTCCAAGGTATACAGTAAACCTGAAGTGAAGCATCGGAATCAAAAACTGGACTCACAGGAGGGGTTCAAATCATAGAAAGTTAGAGTGTCAGTGCCCTTGTACTTAAGTCGGCATTGTGACTTTTGTATTAAATTCGGATGCAATTTCTGTGTTTCTTCGTCAATAACAAGGTCCAAGGTATACAGTAAACCTGAAGTGAAGCATCAGAATCTAAAACTGGACTCACAGGAGTGGTTCAAATCATAGGAAGATAACGTGCCTGTCCTCTTGTACTTAAGTCGGCATTGTGCCTATTGTATTAAATTCGGATGCAATATCTGTGTTTCATCGTCAATAGAAAGATCCAATGTATACAGTACACCTGAAGTGAAGCATCGGAATCAAAAACTGGACTCACAGGAGGGGTTCAAATCATAGAAAGTTAGAGTGTCAGTCCCCTTGTACTTAAGTCGGCATTGTGACCTTTGTATTAAATTCGGATGCAAGTTCTGTGTTTCATCGTTAATAAGAAGGTCCAAGGTATACAGTAAACCTGAAGTGAAGCATCGGAACCTAAAACTGGACTCACAGGAGAGGTTTAAATCATAGAAATTTCGTGTGTGAGTCCTCTTGTACTTAAGTCGGCATTGTGCCTTTTCTATTAAATTCGGATGCAATTTCTGTGTTACATTGTCAATAAGAAGGTCCAAGGTATACAGTAAACCTGAAGTGAAGAATCGGAATCTAAAACTGGACTCACAGGAGAGGTTTAATCATGGAAAGTTAGAGTGTGAGTCATCTTATACTTAAGTCGGCATTGTGCCTTTTGTGTTAAATTCGGATGCAATATCTGTGTTTCATCGTCAACAGGAAGGTCCAAGGTATACAGTACACCTGAAGTGAAGCATCGGAATCAAAAACTGGACTCACAGGAGGAGTTCAAATCATAGAAAATTAGAGTGTCAGTCCCCTTGTACTTAAGTCGGCATTGTGACTTTTGTATTAAATTCGGATGCAATATCTGTGTTTCATCGTCCATAAGCAGGCCCAAGGAATACAGTAAACCTGAAGTGAAGCATCGGAATCTAAAACTGGACTCACAGGAGGGGTTCAAATCATAGAAAGATAACGTTTCTGTCCACTTGTACTTAAGTCGGCATTGTGCCGTTTGTATTAAATTCGGATGCAATTTCTGTGTTTCATCGTCAATAAGAAGGTCCAAGGTATACAGTAAACCTAAAGTGAAGCATCGGAATCTAAAACTGGACTCACAGGAGGGGTTCAAATCATAGAAAGTTAGAGTGTCAGTAGCCTTGTACTTAAGTCGGCATTGTGACTTATGTATTAAATTCGGATGCAATTTCTGTGTTTCATCGTCAATAAGAAGGTCCAAGGTATACAGTAAACCTGAAGTGAAGCATCGGAATCTAAAACTAGACTCACAGGAGAGGTTCAAATCATAGAAAGGTAACGTGTCTGTCCTCTTGTACTTAAGTCGGCATTGTGCCTTTTGTATTAAATTCGGATGCAATTTCTGTGTTTCATCGTCCATAAGCAGGTCCAAGGAATACAGTAAACCTGAAGTGAAACATCGGAATCTAAAACTGGACTCACAGGAGGGGTTCAAATTATAGAAAGGTAACGTTTCTGTCTACTTGTACTTAAGTCGGCATTGTGCCTTTTGTATTAAATTCGGATGCAATTTCTGTGTTTCATCGTCAATAAGAAGGTCCAAGGTATACGGTAAACCTAAAGTGAAGCATCGGAATCTAAAACTGGACTCACAGGAGGGGTCCAAATCGTAGAAAGTTAGAGTGTCAGTAGCCTTGTACTTAAGTCGGCATTGTGACTTTTGTATTAAATTCGGATGCAATTTCTGTGTTTCATCGTCCATAAGCAGGTCCAAGGAATACAGTAAACCTGAAGTGAAGCATCGGAATCTAAAACTGGACTCACAGGAGGGGTTCAAATCATAGAAAGATAACGTTTCTGCCCACTTGTACTTAAGTCGGCATTGTGCATTTTGTATTAAATTCGGATGCAATTTCTGTGTTTCATCGTCAATAAGAAGGTCCAAGGTATACAGTAAACCTAAAGTGAAGCATCGGAATATAAAACTGGACTCACAGGAGGGGATCAAATCATAGAAAGTTAGAGTGTCAGTCCCCTTGTACTTAAGTCGGCATTGTGACATTTGTATTAAATTCGGATGCAATTTCTGTGTTTCATCGTCAATAAGAAGGTCCAAGGTATACAGTAAACATGAAGTGAAGCATCGGAATCTAAAACTGGACTCACAGGAGAGTTTCAAATCATAGAAAGATAACGTGTCTGTCCTCTTGTACTTAAGTCGGCATTGTGCCTTTTGTATTAAATTCCGATGCAATTTCTGTGTTTCATCGTCAATAAGAAGGTCCAAGGTATACAGTAAACCTGAAGTGAAGCATCGGAATCTAAAACTGGACTCACGGGAGAGGTTCAAATCATAGAAAGATAACGTGTCTGTCCCCTTGTACTTAAGACGGCATTGTGACTTTTGTATTAAATTCGGATGCAATTTCTGTGTTTCATCGTCAATAAGAAGGTCCAAGGTATACAGTAAACCTGAAGTGAAGCATCGGAATCTAAAACTGGACACACAGGAGTGGTTCAAATCATAGAAAGTTAGAACGTCAGTCTCCTTGTACGTAAGTCGGCATTGTGCCTTTTGTTTTAAATTCGGATGCAATTTCTGTAATTCATCGTCAATAAGAACGTCCAAGGTATACAGTAAACCTGAAGTGAAGCATCGGAATCTAAAACTGGTCTCACAGGAGAGGTTCAAATCATAGAAAGATCACGTGTCTGTCCTCTTGTACTTAAGTCGGCATTGTGCCTTTTGTACTAAATTCGGATGCAATTTCTGTGTTTCATCGTCAATAAGAAGGTCCAAGGTATATGTAAACCTTATGTGAAGCATCGGAATCAAAAACTGGACTCACAGGAGGGGTTCAAATCATAGAAAGTTAGAGTGTCAGTGCCCTTGTACTTAAGTCGGTATTGTGACTTTTGTATTAAATTCGGATGCAATTTCTGTGTTTCTTCGTCAATAACAAGGTCCAAGGTATACGGTAAACCTGAAGTGAAGCATCAGAATCTAAAACTGGACTCACAGGAGAGGTTCAAATCATAGGAAGATAACGTGCCTGTCCTCTTGTACTTAAGTCGGCATTGTGCCCTTTGTCTTAAATTCGGATGCAATATCTGTGTTTCATCGTCAATAGGAAGATCCAATGTATACAGTACACCTGAAGTGAAGCATCGGAATCAAAAACTGGACTCACAGGAGGGGTTCAAATCATTGAAAGTTAGAGTGTCAGTCCCCTTGTACTTAAGTCGGCATTGTGACTTTTGTATTAAATTCGGATGCAAGTTCTGTGTTTCATCGTTAATAAGAAGTTCCAAGGTATACAGTAAACCTGAAGTGAAGCATCGGAACCTAAAACTGGACTCACAGGAGAGGTTTAAATCATAGAAATTTCGTGTGTGAGTCCTCTTGTACTTAAGTCGGCATTGTGCCATTTCTATTAAATTCGGATGCAATTTCTGTGTTACATTGTCAATAAGAAGGTCCAAGGTATACAGTAAACCTGAAGTGAAGAATCGGAATCTAAAACTGGACTCACAGGAGAGGTTTAATCATGGACAGTTAGAGTGTGAGTCATCTTATTCTTAAGTCGGAATTGTGCCTTTTGTGTTAAATTCGGATGCAATATCTGTGTTTCATCGTCAATAGGAAGGTCCAAGGTATACAGTACACCTGAAGTGAAACATCGGAATCAAAAACTGGACTCACAGGAGGGGTTCAAATCATAGAAAATTAGAGTGCATGTCCCCTTGTACTTAAGTCGGCATTGTGACTTTTGTATTAAATTCGGATGCAATTTCTGTGTTTCATCGTCCATAAGCAGGTCCAAGGAATACAGTAAACCTGAAGTGAAGCATCGGAATCTAAAACTGGACTCACAGGAGGGGTTCAAATCATAGAAAGATAACGTTTCTGTCCACTTGTACTTAAGTCGGCATTGTGCCTTTTGTATTAAATTCGGATGCAATTTCTGTGTTTCATCGTCAATAAGAAGGTCCAAGGTATACAGTAAACCTAAAGTGAAGCATCGGAATCTAAAACTGGACTCACAGGAGGGGTTCAAATCATAGAAAGTTAGAGTGTCAGTAGCCTTGTACTTAAGTCGGCATTGTGACTTTTGTATTAAATTCGGATGCAATTTCTGTGTTTCATCGTCAATAAGAAGGTCCAAGGTATACAGTAAACCTGAAGTGAAGCATCGGAATCAAAAACTGGACTCACAGGAGGGGTTCAAATCATAGAAAGATAACGTGTCTGTCCTCTTGTACTTAAGTCGGCATTGTGCATTTTGTATTAAATTCGGATGCAATTTCTGTGTTTCATCGTCAATAAGAAGGTCCAAGGTATACAGTAAACCTGAAGTGAAGCATCGGAATCTAACACTGGACTCACAGGAGAGGTTCAAATCATAGAAAGATTACGTGTCTGTCCTCTTGTACTTAAGTCGGTATTGTGCTTTTTGTATTAAATTCCGTTGCAATTTTTGTGTTTCATCGTCAGTAAGAAGGTCCAAGGTATACAGTAAACCTGAAGTGAAGCATCGGAATCTAAAACTGGACTCACAGGACAGGTTCAAATCATAGAAAGATAACGTGTCTGTCCCCTTGTACTTAAGACGGCATTGTGACTTTTGTATTAAATTCGGATGCAATTTCTGTGTTTCATCGTCAATAAGAAGGTCCAAGGTATACAGTAAACCTGAAGTGAAGCATCGGAATCTAAAACTGGAATCACAGGAGAGGTTCAAATCATAGAAAGTTAGAATGTCAGTCTCCTTGTACTTAAGTCGGCATTGTGCCTTTTGTTTTAAATTCGGATGCAATTTCTATAAGTCATCGTCAATAAGAAGGTCCAAGGTATACAGTAAACCTGAAGTGAAGCATCGGAATCTAAAACTGGACTCACAGGAGAGGTTCAAATCATAGAAAGATAACGTGTCTGTCCTCTTGTACTTAAGTCGGCATTGTGCCTTTTGTATTAAATTCGGATGCAATTTCTGTGTTTCATCGTCAATAAGAAGGTCCAAGGTAAAAGTAAACCTAATGTGAAGCATCGGAATCAAAAACTGGACTCACAGGAGGGGTTCAAATCATAGAAAGTTAGAGTGTCAGTGCCCTTGTACTTAAGTCGGCATTGTGACTTTTGTATTAGATTCGGATGCAATTTCTGTGTTTCTTCGTCAATAACAAGGTCCAAGGTATACAGTAAACCTGAAGTGAAGCATCAGAATCTAAAACTGGACTCACAGGAGTGGTTCAAATCATAGGAAGATAACGTGCCTGTCCTCTTGTACTTAAGTCGGCATTGTGCCTTTTGTATTAAATTCGGATGCAATTTCTGTGTTTCATCGTCAATAAGAAGGTCCAAGGTATACAGTAAACCTAAAGTGAAGCATCGGAATCTAAAACTGGACTCACAGGAGGGGTTCAAATCATAGAAGGTTAGAGTGTCAGTAGCCTTGTACTTAAGTCGGCATTGTGACTTTTGTATTAAATTCGGATGCAATTTCTGTGTTTCATCGTCAATAAGAAGGTCCAAGGTATACAGTAAACCTGAAGTGAAGCATCGGAATCTAAAACTATACTCACAGGAGAGGTTCAAATCATAGAAAGATTACGTGTCTGTCCTCTTGTACTTAAGTCGGTATTGTGCCTTTTGTATTAAATTCCGATTCAATTTCTGTGTTTCATCGTCAATAAGAAGGTCCAAGGTATACAGTAAACCTGAAGTGAAGCATCGGAATCTAAAACTGGACTCACAGGAGAGGTTCAAATCATAGAAAGATAACGTGTCAGTCCCCTTGTACTTAAGACGGCATTGTGACTTTTGTATTAAATTCGGATGCAATTTCTGTGTTTCATCGTCAATAAGAAGGTCCAAGGTATACAGTAAACCTGAAGTGAAGCATCGGAATCTAAAACTGGAATCACAGGAGAGGTTCAAAGCATAGAAAGTCAGAATGTCAGTCTCCTTGTACTTAAGTCGGCATTGTGCCTTTTGTTTTAAATTCTGATGCAATTTCTGTAAGTCATCGTCAATAAGAAGGTCCAAGGTATACAGTAAACCTGAAGTGAAGCATCGGAATCTAAAACTGGACTCACAGGAGAGGTTCAAATCATAGAAAGATAACGTGTCTGTCCTCTTGTACTTAAGTCGGCATTGTGCCTTTTGTATTAAATTCGGATGCAATTTCTGTGTTTCATCGTCAATAAGAAGGTCCAAGGTAAAAGTAAACCTAATGTGAAGCATCGGAATCAAAAACTGGACTCACAGGAGGGGTTCAAATCATAGAAAGTTAGAGTGTCAGTGCCCTTGTACTTAAGTCGGCATTGTGACTTTTGTATTAAATTCGGATGCAATTTCTGTGTTTCTTCGTCAATAACAAGGTCCAAGGTATACAGTAAACCTGAAGTGAAGCATCAGAATCTAAAACTGGACTCACAGGAGTGGTTCAAATCATAGGAAGATAACGTGCCTGTCCTCTTGTACTTAAGTCGGCATTGTGCCTTTTGTATTAAATTCGGATGCAATTTCTGTGTTTCATCGTCAATAAGAAGGTCCAAGGTATACAGTAAACCTAAAGTGAAGCAACGGAATCTTAAACTGGACTCACAGGAGGGGTTCAAATCATAGAAATTTAGAGTGTCAGTAGCCTTGTACTTAAGTCGGCATTGTGACTTTTGTATTAAATTCGGATGCAATTTCTGTGTTTCATCGTCAATAAGAAGGTCCAAGGTATACAGTAAACCTGAAGTGAAGCATCGGAATCTAAAACTGGACTCACAGGAGAGGTTCAAATCATAGAAAGATATTGTGTCTGTCCTCTTGTACTTAAGTCGGCATTGTGCCTTTTGTATTAAATTCGGATGCAATTTCTGTGTTTCATCGTCAATAAGAAGGTCCAAGGTATACAGTAAACCAGAAGTGAAGCATCGGAATCTAAAACTGGACTCACAGGAGAGGTTCAAATCATTGAAAGATTACGTGTCTGTCCTCTTGTACTTAAGTCGGTATTGTGCCTTTTGTATTAAATTCCGATGCAATTTCTGTGTTTCATCGTCAATAAGAAGGTCCAAGGTATACAGTAAACCTGACGTGAAGCATCGGAATCTAAAACTGGACTCACAGGAGAGGTTCAAATCATAGAAAGATAACGTGTCTGTCCCCTTGTACTTAAGACGGCATTGTGACTTTTGTATTAAATTCGGATGCAATTTCTGTGTTTCATCGTCAATAAGAAGGTCCAAGGTATACAGTAAACCTGAAGTGAAGCATCGGAATCTAAAACTGGAATCACAGGAGAGGTTCAAATCATAGAAAGTTAGAATGTCAGTCTCCTTGTACTTAAGTCGGCATTGTGCCTTTTGTTTTAAATTCGGATGCAATTTCTGTAAGTCATCGTCAATAAGAAGGTCCAAGGTATACAGTAAACCTGAAGTGAAGCATCGGAATCTAAAACTGGACTCACTGGAGAGGTTCAAATCATAGAAAGATAACGTGTCTGTCCTCTTGTACTTAAGTCGGCATTGTGCCTTTTGCATTAAATTCGGATGCAATTTCTGTGTTTCATCGTCAATAAGAAGGTCCAAGGTAAAAGTAAACCTAATGTGAAGCATCGGAATCAAAAACTGGACTCACAGGAGGGGTTCAAATCATAGAAAGTTAGAGTGTCAGTGCCCTTGTACTTAAGTCGGCATTGTGACTTTTGTATTAAATTCGGATGCAATTTCTGTGTTTCTTCGTCAATAACAAGGTCCAAGGTATACAGTAAACCTGAAGTGAAGCATCAGAATCTAAAACTGGACTCACAGGAGTGGTTCAAATCATAGGAAGATAACGTGCCTGTCCTCTTGTACTTAAGTCGGCATTGTGCCTTTTGTATTAAATTCGGATGCAATATCTGTGTTTCATCGTCAATAGGAAGGTCCAATGTATACAGTACACCTGAAGTGAAGCATCGGAATCAAAAACTGGACTCACAGGAGGGGTTCAAATCATAGAAAGTTAGAGTGTCAGTCCCCTTGTACTTAAGTCGGCATTGTGACTTTTGTATTAAATTCGGATGCAAGATCTGTGTTTCATCGTTAATAAGAGGGTCCAAGGTATACAGTAAACCTGAAGTGAAGCATCGGAACCTAAAACTGGACTCACAGGAGAGGTTTAAATCATAGAAATTTCGTGTGTGAGTCCTCTTGTACTTAAGTCGCAATTGTGCCTTTTCTATTAAATTCGGATGCAATTTCTGTGTTACATTGTCAATAAGAAGGTCCAAGGTATACAGTAAACCTGAAGTGGAGAATCGGAATCTAAAACTGGACTCACAGGAGAGGTTTAATCATGGAAAGTTCGAGTGTGAGTCATCTTATACTTAAGTCGGCATTGTGCCTTTTGTGTTAAATTCGGATGCAATATCTGTGTTTCATCGTCAATAGGAAGGTCCAAGGTATACAGTACACCTGAAGTGAAGCATCGGAATCAAAAACTGGACTCACAGGAGGGGTTCAAATCATAGAAAATTAGAGTGTCAGTCCCCTTGTACTTAAGTCGGCATTGTGACTTTTGTATTAAATTCGGATGCAATTTCTGTGTTTCATCGTCCATAAGCAGGTCCAAGGAATACAGTAAACCTGAAGTGAAGCATCGGAATCTAAAACTGGACTCACAGGAGGGGTTCAAATCATAGAAAGATAACGTTTCTGTCCACTTGTACCTAAGTCGGCATTGTGCCTTTTGTATTAAATTCGGATGCAATTTCTGTGTTTCATCGTCAATAAGAAGGGCCAAGGTATACAGTAAACCTAAAGTGAAGCATCGGAATCTAAAACTGGACTCACAGGAGGGGTTCAAATCATAGAAAGTTAGAGTGTCAGTAGCCTTGTACTTAAGTCGGCATTGTGACTTTTGTATTAAATTCGGATGCAATTTCTGTGTTTCATCGTCAATAAGAAGGTCCAAGGTATACAGTAAACCTGAAGTGAAGCATCGGAATCTAAAACTGGACTCACAGGAGAGGTTCAAATCATAGAAAGTTAGAGAGTCAGTCTCGTTGTACGTAAGTCGGCATTGTGACTCTGTATTAAATTCGGATGCAATTTCTGTGTTTCATCGTCAATAAGAAGGTCCAAGGTATACAGTATACCTGAAGTGAAGCATCGGAATCTAAAACTGGACTCACTGGAGAGGTTTAAATCATAGAAATTTCTAATGTGTGTTCTCTTGTACTTAAGTCGGCATTGTGCCTTTTTTATAAAATTCGGATGCAATTTCTGTGTTACATAGTGAATAAGAAAGTCCAAGGTATACAGTAAACCTGAAGTGAAGCAACGGAATCTAAAACTGGACTCACAGGAGAGGTTCAAATCATAGAAAGATAACGTGTCTGTCCTCTTGTACTTTAGTCGGCATTGTGCCTTTTGTATTAAATTCGGATGCAATTTCTGTGTTTCATCGTCAATAAGAAGGTCCAAGGTATACAGTAAAACTGAAGTGAAGCAACCGAATCAAAAACTGGACTCATAGGAGAGGTTCAAATCATAGAAAGGTAACGTGTCTGTCCTCTTGTACTTATGTCGGCATTGTGTCCTTTGTATTAAATTCGGATGCAATTTCTGTGTTTCATCTTCAATACGAAGGTCCAAGGTATACAGTTAAGCTGAAGTGAAGCATCGGAATCTAAAACTGGACTCACAGGAGAGGTTTAAATCATAGAAATTTCGGGTGTGAGTCCTCTTGTACTTAAGTCGGCATTGTGCCTTTTGTATTAGATTCGGATGCAATTTCTGTGTTACATTGTCAATAAGAAGGTCCAAGGTATACAGTAAACCTGAAGTGAAGCATCGGAATCTAAAACTGGACTCACAGGAGGGGTTCAAATCATAGAAAGTTAGAGTGTCAGTAGCCTTGTACTTAAGTCGGCATTGTGAATTTTGTATTAAATTCGGATGCAAGATCTGTGTTTCATCGTTAATAAGAAGGTCCAAGGTATACAGTAAACCTGAAGTGAAGCATCGGAACCTAAAACTGGACTCACAGGAGCGGTTTAAATCATAGAAATTTCGTGTGTGAGTCCTCTTGTACTTAAGTCGGCATTGTGGCTTTTCTATTAAATTCGGATGCAATTTCTGTGTTACATTGTCAATAAGAAGGTCCAAGGTATACAGTAAACCTGAAGTGGAGAATCGGAATCTAAAACTGGACTCACAGGAGAGGTTTAATCATGGAAAGTTCGAGTGTGAGTCATCTTCTACTTAAGTCGGCATTGTGCCTTTTGTGTTAAATTCGGATGCAATATCTGTGTTTCATCGTCAATAGGAAGGTCCAAGGTATACAATACACCTGAAGTGAAGCATCGGAATCTAAAACTGGACTCACAGGAGGGGTTGAAATCATAGAAAGATAACGTTTCTGTCCACTTGTACTTAAGTCGGCATTGTGCCTTTTGTATTAAATTCGGATGCAATTTCTGTGTTTCATCGTCAATAAGAAGGGCCAAGGTATACAGTAAACCTAAAGTGAAGCATCGGAATCTAAAACTGGACTCACAGGAGGGGTTCAAATCATAGAAAGTTAGAGTGTCAGTAGCCTTGTACTTAAGTCGGCATTGTGACTTTTGTATTAAATTCGGATGCAATTTCTGTGTTTCATCGTCAATAAGAAGGTCCAAGGTATACAGTAAACCTGAAGTGAAGCATCGGAATCTAAAACTGGACTCACAGGAGAGGTTCAAATCATAGAAAGATTACGTGTCTGTCCTCTTGTACTTAAGTCGGTATTGTGCCTTTTGTATTAAATTCCGATGCAATTTCTGTGTTTCATCGTCAATAAGAAGGTCCAAGGTATACAGTAAACCTGAAGTGAAGCATCGGAATCTAAAACTGGACTCACAGGAGAGGTTCAAATCATAGAAAGATAACGTGTCAGTCCCCTTGTACTTAAGACGGCATTGTGACTTTTGTATTAAATTCGGATGCAATTTCTGTGTTTCATCGTCAATAAGAAGGTCCAAGGTATACAGTAAACCTGAAGTGAAGCATCGGAATCTAAAACTGGAATCACAGGAGAGGTTCAAATCATAGAAAGTTAGAATGTCAGTCTCCTTGTACTTAAGTCGGCATTGTGCCTTTTGTTTTAAATTCGGATGCAATTTCTGTAAGTCATCGTCAATAAGAAGGTCCAAGGTATACAGTAAACCTAAAGTGAAGCATCGGAATCTAAAACTGGACTCACAGGAGAGGTTCAAATCATAGAAAGTTAGAGTGTCAGTCTCGTTGTACGTAAGTCGGCATTGTGACTCTGTATTAAATTCGGATGCAATTTCTGTGTTACATTGTCAATAAGAAGGTCCAAGGTATACAGTAAACCTGAAGTGAAGCAAAGGAATCTAAAACTGGACTCACAGGAGAGGTTCAAATCATAGAATGGTGACGTGTCTGTCCTCTTGTACTTTAGTCGGCTTTGTGCCTTTTCTATTAAATTCGGATGCAATTTCTGTGTTTCGTCGTCATTAAGAAGGTCCAAGGTATACAGTAAACCTGAAGTGAAGCATCGGAATCTAAAACTGGACTCACAGGAGAGGTTCAAATCATGGAAAGTTAGAGTGTCAGTCCCCTTGTACTTAAGTCGGCATTGTGACTTTTGTATTAAATTCGGATGCAATTTCTGTGTTTCATCGTCAATAAGAAGGTCCAAGGTACACAGTGAACCTGAAGTGAAGCATCGGAATCTAAAACTGGACTCGCAGGAGAGGTCCAAATCATAGAAAGTTAGAGTGTCAGTCCCCTTGTACATAAGTCGGAATTGTGCCTTTTGTGTCAAATTCGGATGCAATTTCTGTAAGTCATCGTCAATAAGAAGGTCCAAGGTATACAGTAAACCTGAAGTGAAGCATCGGAATCTAAAACTGGACGCACAGGAGAGGTTCAAATCATAGAAAGTTAGAGTGTCAGTCTCGTTGTACGTAAGTCGGCATTGTGACTCTGTATTAAATTCGGATGCAATTTCTGTGTTACATTGTCAATAAGAAGGTCCAAGGTATACAGTAAACCTGAAGTGAAGCATCGGAATCTAAAACTGGACTCACAGGAGAGGTTCAAATCATGGAAAGTTAGAGTGTCAGTAGCCTTGTACTTAAGTCGGCATTGTGACTTTTGTATTAAATTCGGATGCAATTTCTGTGTTTCATCGTCAATAAGAAGGTCCAAGGTATACAATAAACCTGAAGTGAAGCATCGGAATCTAAAACTGGACACACAGTTGAGGTTCAAATCATAGAAAGATAACGTGTCTGTCCTCTTGTACTTAAGTCGGCATTGTGCCTTTTGTATTAAATTCGGATGCAATTTCTGTGTTTCATCGTCAATAAGAAGGTCCAAGGTATACAGTAAACCTGAAGTGAAGCATCGGAATCTAAAACTGGACTCACAGGAGAGGTTCAAATCATAGAAAGATTACGTGTCTGTCCTCTTGTACTTAAGACGGTATTGTGCCTTTTGTATTAAATTCCGATGCAATTTCTGTGTTTCATCGTCAATAAGAAGGTCCAAGGTATACAGTAAACCTGAAGTGAAGCATCGGAATCTAAAACTGGACAAACAGGAGAGGTTCAAATCATAGAAAGATAACGTGTCTGTCCCCTTGTACTTAAGACGGCATTGTGACTTTTGTATTAAATTCGGACTCAATTTCTGTGTTTCATCGTCAATAAGAAGGTCCAAGGTATACAGTAAACCTGAAGTGAAGCATCGGAATCTAAAAGTGGAATCACAGGAGAGGTTCAAATCATAGAAAGTTAGAATGTCAGTCTCCTTGTACTTAAGTCGGCATTGTGCCTTTTGTTTTAAATTCGGATGCAATTTCTGTAAGTCATCGTCAATAAGAAGGTCCAAGGTATACAGTAAACCTGAAGTGAAGCATCGGAATCTAAAACTGGACTCACAGGAGAGGTTCAAATCATAGAAAGATAACGTGTCTGTCCTCTTGTACTTAAGTCGGCATTGTGCCTTTTGTATTAAATTCGGATGCAATTTCTGTGTTTCATCGTCAATAAGAAGGTCCAAGGTAAAAGTAAACCTAATGTGAAGCATCGGAATCAAAAACTGGACTCACAGGAGGGGTTCAAATCATAGAAAGTTAGAGTGTCAGTGCCCTTGTACTTAAGTCGGCATTGTGACTTTTGTATTAAATTCGGATGCAATTTCTGTGTTTCATCGTCAATAAGAAGGTCCAAGGTATACAGTAAAACTGAAGTGAAGCAACCGAATCAAAAACTGGACTCATAGGAGAGGTTCAAATCATAGAAAGGTAACGTGTCTGTCCTCTTGTACTTATGTCGGCATTGTGTCCTTTGTATTAAATTCGGATGCAATTTCTGTGTTTCATCTTCAATACGAAGGTCCAAGGTATACAGTTAAGCTGAAGTGAAGCATCGGAATCTAAAACTGGACTCACAGGAGAGGTTTAAATCATAGAAATTTCGGGTGTGAGTCGTCTTGTACTTAAGTCGGCATTGTGCCTTTTGTATTAGATTCGGATGCAATTTCTGTGTTACATTGTCAATAAGAAGGTCCAAGGTATACAGTAAACCTGAAGTGAAGCATCGGAATCTAAAACTGGACTCACAGGAGGGGTTCAAATCATAGAAAGTTAGAGTGTCAGTAGCCTTGTACTTAAGTCGGCATTGTGACTTTTGTATTAAATTCGGATGCAAGATCTGTGTTTCATCGTTAATAAGAAGGTCCAAGGTATACAGTAAACCTGAAGTGAAGCATCGGAACCTAAAACTGGACTCACTGGAGCGGTTTAAATCATAGAAATTTCGTGTGTGAGTCCTCTTGTACTTAAGTCGGCATTGTGCCTTTTCTATTAAATTCGGATGCAATTTCTGTGTTACATTGTCAATAAGAAGGTCCAAGGTATACAGTAAACCTGAAGTGGAGAATCGGAATCTAAAACTGGACTCACAGGAGAGGTTTAATCATGGAAAGTTCGAGTGTGAGTCATCTTATACTTAAGTCGGCATTGTGCCTTTTGTGTTTAATTCGGATGCAATATCTGTGTTTCATCGTCAATAGGAAGTCCAATGTATACAGTACACCTGAAGTGAAGCATCGGAATCAAAAACTGGACTCACAGGAGGGGTTCAAATCATAGAAAATTAGAGTGTCAGTCCCCTTGTACTTAAGTCGGCATTGTGACTTTTGTATTAAATTCGGATGCAATTTCTGTGTTTCATCGTCCATAAGCAGGTCCAAGGAATACAGTAAACCTGAAGTGAAGCATCGGAATCTAAAACTGGACTCACAGGAGGGGTTCAAATCATAGAAAGATAACGTTTCTGTCCACTTGTACTTAAGTCGGCAATGTGCCTTTTGTATTAAAATCGGATGCAATTTCTGTGTTTCATCGTCAATAAGAAGGGCCAAGGTATACAGTAAACCTAAAGTGAAGCATCGGAATCTAAAACTGGACTCACAGGAGGGGTTCAAATCATAGAAAGTTAGAGTGTCAGTAGCCTTGTACTTAAGTCGGCATTGTGACTTTTGTATTAAATTCGGATGCAATTTCTGTGTTTCATCGTCATTAAGAAGGTCCAAGGTATACAGTAAACCTGAAGTGAAGCATCGGAATCTAAAACTGGACTCACAGGAGAGGTTCAAATCATAGAAAGATTACGTGTCTGTCCTCTTGTACTTAAGTCGGTATTGTGCCTTTTGTATTAAATTCCGATGCAATTTCTGTGTTTCATCGTCAATAAGAAGGTCCAAGGTATACAGTAAACCTGAAGTGAAGCATCGGAATCTAAAACTGGACTCACAGGAGAGGTTCAAATCATAGAAAGATAACGTGTCAGTCCCCTTGTACTTAAGACGGCATTGTGACTTTTGTATTAAATTCGGATGCAATTTCTGTGTTTCATCGTCAATAAGAAGGTCCAAGGTATACAGTAAACCTGAAGTGAAGCATCGGAATCTAAAACTGGAATCACAGGAGAGGTTAAATCATAGAAAGTTAGAATGTCAGTCTCCTTGTACTTAAGTCGGCATTGTGCCTTTTGTTTTAAATTCGGATGCAATTTCTGTAAGTCATCGTCAATAAGAAGGTCCAAGGTATACAGTAAACCTGAAGTGAAGCATCGGAATCTAAAACTGGACTCACAGGAGAGGTTCAAATCATAGAAAGTTAGAGTGTCTGTCTCATTGTAAGTAAGTCGGCATTGTGACTCTGTATTAAATTCGGATGCAATTTCTGTGTTACATTGTCAATAAGAAGGTCCAAGGAACACAGTAAACCTGAAGTGAAGCAACGGAATCTAAAACTGGACTCACAGGAGAGGTTCAAATCATAGAAAGTTAGAGTGTCGGTCTCGTTGTACGTAAGTCGGCATTGTGACTCTGTATTAAATTCGGATGCAATTTCTGTGTTACATTGTCAATAAGAAGGTCCAAGGTATACAGTAAACCTGAAGTGAAGCATCGGAATCTAAAACTGGACTCACAGGAGAGGTTCAAATCATGGAAAGTTAGAGTGTCAGTAGCCTTGTACTTAAGTCGGCATTGTGACTTTTGTATTAAATTCGGATGCAATTTCTGTGTTTCATCGTCAATAAGAAGGTCCAAGGTATACAATAAACCTGAAGTGAAGCATCGGAAGCTAAAACTGGACACACAGTTGAGGTTCAAATCATAGAAAGATAACGTGTCTGTCCTCTTGTACTTAAGTCGGCATTGTGCCTTTTGTATTAAATTCGGATGCAATTTCTGTGTTTCATCGTCAATAAGAAGGTCCAAGGTATACAGTAAACCTGAAGTGAAGCATCGGAATCTAAAACTGGACTCACAGGAGAGGTTCAAATCATAGAAAGATTACGTGTCTGTCCTCTTGTACTTAAGACGGTATTGTGCCTTTTGTATTAAATTCCGATGCAATTTCTGTGTTTCATCGTCAATAAGAAGGTCCAAGGTATCAGTAAACCTGAAGTGAAGCATCGGAATCTAAAACTGGACTCACAGGAGAGGTTCAAATCATAGAAAGATAACGTGTCTGTCCCCTTGTACTTAAGACGGCATTGTGACTTTTGTATTAAATTCGGATGCAATTTATGTGTTTCATCGTCAATAAGAAGGTCCAAGGTATACAGTAAACCTGAAGTGAAGCATCGGAATCTAAAAGTGGAATCACAGGAGAGGTTCAAATCATAGAAAGTTAGAATGTCAGTCTCCTTGTACTTAAGTCGGCATTGTGCCTTTTGTTTTAAATTCGGATGCAATTTCTGTAAGTCATCGTCAATAAGAAGGTCCAAGGTATACAGTAAACCTGAAGTGAAGCATCGGAATCTAAAACTGGACTCACAGGAGAGGTTCAAATCATAGAAAGATAACGTGTCTGTCCTCTTGTACTTAAGTCGGCATTGTGCCTTTTGTATTAAATTCGGATGCAATTTCTGTGTTTCATCGTCAATAAGAAGGTCCAAGGTAAAAGTAAACCTAATGTGAAGCATCAGAATCAAAAACTGGACTCACAGGAAGGGTTCAAATCATAGAAAGTTAGAGTGTCAGTGCCCTTGTACTTAAGTCGGCATTGTGACTTTTGTATTAGATTCGGATGCAATTTCTGTGTTTCTTCGTCAATAACAAGGTCCAAGGTATACAGTAAACCTGAAGTGAAGCATCAGAATCTAAAACTGGACTCACAGGAGTGGTTCAAATCATAGGAAGATAACGTGCCTGTCCTCTTGTACTTAAGTCGGCATTGTGCCTTTTGTATTAAATTCGGATGCAATTTCTGTGTTTCATCGTCAATAAGAAGGTCCAAGGTATACAGTAAACCTAAAGTGGAGCATCGGAATCTAAAACTGGACTCACAGGAGGGGTTCAAATCATAGAAAGTTAGAGTGTCAGTAGCCTTGTACTTAAGTCGGCAATGTGACTTTTGTATTAAATTCGGATGCAATTTCTGTGTTTCATCGTCAATAAGAAGGTCCAAGGTATACAGTAAACCTGAAGTGAAGCATCGGAATCTAAAACTGGACACACAGGAGAGGTTCAAATCATAGAAAGATAACGTGTCTGTCCTCTTGTACTTAAGTCGGCATTGTGCCTTTTGTATTAAATTCGGATGCAATTTCTGTGTTTCATCGTCAATAAGAAGGTCCAAGGTATACAGTAAACCTGAAGTGAAGCATCGGAATCTAAAACTGGGCTCACAGGAGAGGTTCAAATCATAGAAAGATTACGTGTCTGTCCTCTTGTACTTAAGTCGGTATTGTGCCTTTTGTATTAAATTCCGATGCAATTTCTGTGTTTCATCGTCAATAAGAAGGTCCAAGGTATACAGTAAACCTGAAGTGAAGCATCGGAATCTAAAACTGGACTCACAGGAGAGGTTCAAATCATAGAAAGATAACGTGTCTGTCCCCTTGTACTTAAGTCGGCATTGTGCCTTTTGTTTTAAATTCGGATGCAATTTCTGTAAGTCATCGTCAATAAGAAGGTCCAAGGTATACAGTAAACCTGAAGTGAAGCATCGGAATCTAAAACTGGACTCACAAGAGAGGTTCAAATCATAGAAAGTTAGAGTGTCTGTCTCATTGTACGTAAGTCGGCATTGTGACTTTTGTATTAAATTCGGATGCAATTTCTGTGTTTCATCGTCAATAAGAAGGTCCAAGGTATACAGTAAACCTGAAGTGAAGCATCGGAATCTAAAACTGGAATCACAGGAGAGGTTCAAATCATAGAAAGTTAGAATGTC
This sequence comes from Schistocerca piceifrons, assembly GCF_021461385.2. Classification (NCBI taxonomy): domain Eukaryota; kingdom Metazoa; phylum Arthropoda; class Insecta; order Orthoptera; family Acrididae; genus Schistocerca; species Schistocerca piceifrons. The sequence continues at coordinate 65,856 of NW_025727611.1, forward strand.
AGTCTCCTTGTACTTAAGTCGGCATTGTGCCTTTTGTTTTAAATTCGGATGCAATTTCTGTAAGTCATCGTCAATAAGAAGGTCCAAGGTATACAGTAAACCTGAAGTGAAGCATCGGAATCTAAAACTGGACTCACAGGAGAGGTTCAAATCATAGAAAGATAACGTGTCTGTCCTCTTGTACTTAAGTCGGCATTGTGCCTTTTGTATTAAATTCGGATGCAATTTCTGTGTTTCATCGTCAATAAGAAGGTCCAAGGTAAAAGTAAACCTAATGTGAAGCATCGGAATCAAAAACTGGACTCACAGGAGGGGTTCAAATCATAGAAAGTTAGAGTGTCAGTGCCCTTGTACTTAAGTCGGCATTGTGACTTTTGTATTAAATTCGGATGCAATTTCTGTGTTTCTTCGTCAATAACAAGGTCCAAGGTATACAGTAAACCTGAAGTGAAGCATCAGAATCTAAAACTGGACTCACAGGAGTGGTTCAAATCATAGGAAGATAACGTGCCTGTCCTCTTGTACTTAAGTCGGCATTGTGCCTTTTGTATTAAATTCGGATGCAATTTCTGTGTTTCATCGTCAATAAGAAGGTCCAAGGTATACAGCAAACCTAAAGTGAAGCGTCGGAATCTTAAACTGGTCTCACAGGAGGGGTTCAAATCATAGATATTTAGAGTGTCAGTAGCCTTGTACTTAAGTCGGCATTGTGACTTTTGTATTAAATTCGGATACAATTTCTGTGTTCCATCGTCAATAAGAAGGTCCAAGGTATACAGTAAACCTGAAGTGAAGCATCGGAATCTAAAACTGGACTCACAGGAGAGGTTCAAATCATAGAAAGATAATGTGTCTGTCCTCTTGTACTTAAGTCGGCATTGTGCCCTTTGTATTAAATTCGGATGCAATTTCTGTGTTTCATCGTCAATAAGAAGGTCCAAGGTATACAGTAAACCAGAAGTGAAGCATCGGAATCTAAAACTGGACTCACAGGAGAGGTTCAAATCATAGAAAGATTACGTGTCTGTCCTCTTGTACTTAAGTCGGTATTGTGCCTTTTGTATTAAATTCCGATGCAATTTCTGTGTTTCATCGTCAATAAGAAGGTCCAAGGTATACAGTAAACCTGAAGTGAAGCATCGGAATCTAAAACTGGACTCACAGGAGAGGTTCTAATCATAGAAAGATAACGTGTCTGTCCCCTTGTACTTAAGACGGCATTGTGACTTTTGTATTAAATTCGGATGCAATTTCTGTGTTTCATCGTCAATAAGAAGGTCCAAGGTATACAGTAAACCTGAAGTGAAGCATCGGAATCTAAAACTGGAATCACAGGAGAGGTTCAAATCATAGAAAGTTAGAATGTCAGTCTCCTTGTACTTAAGTCGGCATTGTGCCTTTTGTTTTAAATTCGGATGCAATTTCTGTAAGTCATCGTCAATAAGAAGGTCCAAGGTATACAGTAAACCTGAAGTGAAGCATCGGAATCTAAAACTGGACTCACTGGAGAGGTTCAAATCATAGAAAGATAACGTGTCTGTCCTCTTGTACTTAAGTCGGCATTGTGCCTTTTGTATTAAATTCGGATGCAATTTCTGTGTTTCATCGTCAATAAGAAGGTCCAAGGTAAAAGTAAACCTAATGTGAAGCATCGGAATCAAAAACTGGACTCACAGGAGGGGTTCAAATCATAGAAAGTTAGAGTGTCAGTGCCCTTGTACTTAAGTCGGCATTGTGACTTTTGTATTAAATTCGGATGCAATTTCTGTGTTTCTTCGTCAATAACAAGGTCCAAGGTATACAGTAAACCTGAAGTGAAGCATCAGAATCTAAAACTGGACTCACAGGAGTGGTTCAAATCATAGGAAGATAACGTGCCTGTCCTCTTGTACTTAAGTCGGCATTGTGCCTTTTGTATTAAATTCGGATGCAATATCTGTGTTTCATCGTCAATAGGAAGGTCCAATGTATACAGTACACCTGAAGTGAAGCATCGGAATCAAAAACTGGACTCACAGGAGGGGTTCAAATCATAGAAAGTTAGAGTGTCAGTCCCCTTGTACTTAAGTCGGCATTGTGACTTTTGTATTAAATTCGGATGCAAGATCTGTGTTTCATCGTTAATAAGAAGGTCCAAGGTATACAGTAAACCTGAAGTGAAGCATCGGAACCTAAAACTGGACTCACAGGAGAGGTTTAAATCATAGAAATTTCGTGTGTGAGTCCTCTTGTACTTAAGTCGGCATTGTGCCTTTTCTATTAAATTCGGATGCAATTTCTGTGTTACATTGTCAATAAGAAGGTCCAAGGTATACAGTAAACCTGAAGTGGAGAATCGGAATCTAAACCTGGACTCACAGGAGAGGTTTAATCATGGAAAGTTCGAGTGTGAGTCATCTTATACTTAAGTCGGCATTGTGCCTTTTGTGTTAAATTCGGATGCAATATCTGAGTTTCATCGTCAATAGGAAGGTCCAAGGTATACAGTACACCTGAAGTGAAGCATCGGAATCAAAAACTGGACTCACAGGAGGGGTTCAAATCATAGAAAATTAGAGTGTCAGTCCCCTTGTACTTAAGTCGGCATTGTGACTTTTGTATTAAATTCGGATGCAATTTCTGTGTTTCATCGTCCATAAGCAGGTCCAAGGAATACAGTAAACCTGAAGTGAAGCATCGGAATCTAAAACTGGACTCACAGGAGGGGTTCAAATCATAGAAAGATAACGTTTCTGTCCACTTGTACTTAAGTCGGCATTGTGCCTTTTGTATTAAATTCGGATGCAATTTCTGTGTTTCATCGTCAATAAGAAGGGCCAAGGTATACAGTAAACCTAAAGTGAAGCATCGGAATCTAAAACTGGACTCACAGGAGGGGTTCAAATCATAGAAAGTTAGAGTGTCAGTAGCCTTGTAACTTAAGTCGGCATTGTGACTTTTGTATTAAATTCGGATGCAATTTCTGTGTTTCATCGTCAATAAGAAGGTCCAAGGTATAGAGTAAACCTGAAGTGAAGCATCGGAATCTAAAACTGGACTCACAGGAGAGGTTCAAATCATAGAAAGTTAGAGAGTCAGTCTCGTTGTACGTAAGTCGGCATTGTGACTCTGTATTAAATTCGGATGCAATTTCTGTGTTTCATCGTCAATAAGAAGGTCCCAGGTATACAGTATACCTGAAGTGAAGCATCGGAATCTAAAACTGGACTCACTGGAGAGGTTTAAATCATAGAAATTTCTAATGTGTGCTCTCTTGTACTTAAGTCGGCATTGTGCCTTTTTTATAAAATTCGGATGCAATTTCTGTGTTACATAGTCAATAAGAAAGTCCAAGGTATACAGTAAACCTGAAGTGAAGCAACGGAATCTAAAACTGGACTCACAGGAGAGGTTCAAATCATAGAAAGATAACGTGTCTGTCCTCTTGTACTTTAGTCGGCATTGTGCCTTTTGTATTAAATTCGGATGCAATTTCTGTGTTTCATCGTCATAAGAAGGTCCAAGGTATACAGTAAAACTGAAGTGAAGCAACCGAATCAAAAACTGGACTCACAGGAGAGGTTCAAATCATAGAAAGGTAACGTGTCTGTCCTCTTGTACTTATGTCGGCATTGTGCCCTTTGTATTAAATTCGGATGCAATTCTGTGTTTCATCTGCAATACGAAGGTCCAAGGGTATCCAGTTAAGCTGAAGTGAAGCATCGGAATCTAAAACTGGACTCACAGGAGAGGTTTAAATCATAGAAATTTCGGGTGTGAGTTCTCTTGTACTTAAGTCGGCATTGTGCCTTTTTGTATTAGATTCGGATGCAATTTCTGTGTTACATTGTCAATAAGAAGGTCCAAGGTATACAGTAAACCTGATGTGAAGAATCGGAATCTAAAACTGGACTCACAGGAGGGGTTCAAATCATAGAAAGTTAGAGTGTCAGTAGCCTTGTACTTAAGTCGGGCATTGTGACTTTTGTATTAACTTCGGATGCAAGATCTGTGTTTCATCGTTCATAAGAAGGTCCAAGGTATACAGTAAACCTGAAGTGAAGCATCGGAACCTAAAACTGGACTCACAGGAGAGGTTTAAATCATAGAAATTTCGTGTGTGAGTCCTCTTGTACTTAAGTCGGCATTGTGCCTTTTCTATTAAATTCGGATGCAATTTCTGTGTTACATTGTCAATAAGAAGGTCCAAGGTATACAGTAAACCTGAAGTGGAGAATCGGAATCTAAAACTGGACTCACAGGAGAGGTTTAATCATGGAAAGTTCGAGTGTGAGTCATCTTATACTCAAGTCGGCATTGTGCCTTTTGTGTTAAATTCGGATGCAATATCTGTGTTTCATCGTCAATAGGAAGGTCCAAGGTATACAGTACACCTGAAGTGAAGCATCGGAATCAAAAACTGGACTCACAGGAGGGGTTCAAATCATAGAAAATTAGAGTGTCAGTCCCTTGTACTTAAGTCGGCATTGTGACTTTTGTATTAAATTCGGATGCAATTTCTGTGTTTCATCGTCCATAAGCACGTCCAAGGAATACAGTAAACCTGAAGTGAAGCATCGGAATCTAAAACTGGACTCACAGGAGGGGTTCAAATCATAGAAAGATAACGTTCTGTCCACTTGTACTTAAGTCGGCATTGTGCCTTTTGTATTAAATTCGGATGCAATTTCTGTGTTTCATCGTCAATAAGAAGGGCCAAGGTATACAGTAAACCTAAAGTGAAGCATCGGAATCTAAAACTGGACTCACAGGAGGGGTTCAAATCATAGAAAGTTAGAGTGTCAGTAGCCTTGTACTTAAGTCGGCATTGTGACTTTTGTATTAAATTCGGATGCAATTTCTGTGTTTCATCGTCAATAAGAAGGTCCTAGGTATACAGTAAACCTGAAGTGAAGCATCGGAATCTAAAACTGGACCCACAGGAGAGGTTCAAATCATAGAAAGTTAGAGTGTCAGTCTCGTTGTACGTAAGTCGGCATTGTGACTCTGTATTAAATTCGGATGCAATTTCTGTGTTACATTGTCAATAAGAAGGTCCAAGGTATACAGTAAACCTGAAGTGAAGCAACGGAATCTAAAACTGGACTCACAGGAGAGGTTCAAATCATAGAATGGTGACGTGTCTGTCCTCTTGTACTTTAGTCGGCTATGTGCCTTTTCTATTAAATTCGGATGCAATTTCTGTGTTTCGTCGTCAATAAGAAGGTCCAAGGTATACAGTAAACCTGAAGTGAAGCATCGGAATCTAAAACTGGACTCACAGGAGAGGTTCAAATCATGGAAAGTTAGAGTGTCAGTCCCCTTGTACTTAAGTCGGCATTGTGACTTTTGTATTAAATTCGGATGCAATTTCTGTGTTTCATCGTCAATAGAAGGTCCAGGTACACAGTGAACCTGAAGTGAAGCATCGGAATCTAAAACTGGACTCGCAGGAGAGGTTCAAATCATAGAAAGTTAGAGTGTCAGTCCCCTTGTACTTAAGTCGGCATTGTGCCTTTTGTGTTAATTCGGATGCAATTTCTGTGTTTCATCGTCAATAAGAAGGTCCAAGGTATACAGTAAACCTGAAGTGAAGCATCGGAATCTAAAACTGGGCTCACAGGAGGGGTTCAAATCATAGAAAGTTAGAGTGTCAGTCCCACTTGTACTTAAGTCGGCATTGTGACTTTCGTATTAAATTCGGAAGCAATTTCTGTGTTTCATCGTCAATAAGAAGGTCCAAGGTATACAGTAAACCTGAAGTGAAGCATCGGAATCTAAAACTCGACTCACAGGACGGGTTCAAATCATAGAAAATTAGAGTGTCAGTCCCCTTGTACTTAAGTCGGCATTGTGAATTTTGTATTCAATTCGGATGCAATTTCTGTGTTTCATCGTCCATAAGCAGGTCCAAGGAATACAGTAAACCTGAAGTGAAGCATCGGAATCTAAAACTGGACTCAGAGGAGGGGTTCAAATCATAAAAATTAGAGTGTCAGTCCCCTTGTACTTAAGTCGGCAATGTTACTTTTGTATTAAATTCGGATGCCATTTCTGTGTTTCATCGTCAATAAGAAGGTCCAAGGTATACAGTAAACCTGAAGTGAAGCATCGGAATCTAAAACTGGACTCACAGGAGAGGTTTAAATCTAGGAATTTCGGGTGTGAGTCCTCTTGTACATAAGTCGGCATTGTGCCTTTTGTATTAAATTCGGATGCAATTTCTGTGTTACATTGTCAATAAGAAGGTCCAAGGTATACAGTAAACCAGAAGTGAAGACACGGAATCTAAACTGGACTCACAGGAGAGGTTCAAATCATAGAAAGTGAAGGTCTCATTCCTCTTTGACTTAAGTCGGTATTGTGCCTTTTGTATTAAATTCGGATGCAATTTCTGTGTTTCATCGTAAATAAGAAGGTGCCAAGGTATACAGTAAACCTGAAGTGAAGCATCGGAATCTAAAACTGGACTCTCAGGAGAGGTTCAAATCATAGAAAGGTAACATGTCTGTCCTCTTGTACTTAAGTCGGCATTGTGCCTTTTGTATTAAATCCGGATGCAATTTCTGTGTTCATCGTCAACAAGAAGGTCCAAAGTATACAGTAAACTGAAGTGAAGCATCGGAATCTAAAACTCGACTCACAGGACGGGTTCAAATCATAGAAAATTAGAGTGTCAGTCCCCTTGTACTTAAGTCGGCATGTGACTCTTGTATTAAATTCGGATGCAATTTCTGTGTTTCATCGTCCATAAGCAGGTCCAAGGAATACAGTAAACCTGAAGTGAAGCATCGGAATCTAAAACTGGACTCACAGGAGAGGTTCAAATCATAGAAAGATAACGTGTCTGTCCCTCTTGTACTTAAGTTGGCATTGTGCCTTTTGTATTAAATTCGGATGCAATTTCTGTGTTTCATTGTCAATAAGAAGGTCCAAGGTAAAAGTAAACCTAATTTGAAGCTTCGGAATCCAAAAACTGGACTCACAGGAGGGGTTCAAATCATAGAAAGTTAGAGGGTCAGTGCCCTTGTACTTAAGTCGGAATTGTGACTTTTGTATTAAATTCGGATGCAATTTCTGTGTTTCTTCGACATAACAAGGTCCAAGGTATACAGTAAACCTGAAGTGAAGCATCAGAATCTAAAACTGGACTCACAGGAGTGGTTCAAATCATAGGAAGATAACGTGCCTGTCCCCTTGTACTTAAGTCGGCATTGTGCCTTTTGTATTAAATTCGGATGCAATATCTGTGTTTCATCGTCAATAGAAGATCCAATGTATACAGTACACCTGAAGTGAAGCATCGGAATCAAAAACTGGACTCACAGGAGGGGTTCAAATCATAGAAAGATAGAGTGTCAGTCCCCTTGTACTTAAGTCGGCATTGTGACTTTTGTATTAAATTCGGATGCAAGATCTGTGTTTCATCGTTAATAGAAGGTCCAAGGTATACAGTAAACCTGAAGTGAAGCATCGGAACCTAAAATTGGACTCACAGGAGAGGTTTAAATCATAGAAATTTAGTGTGTGAGTCCTCTTGTACTTAAGTCGGCATTGTGCCTTTTCTATTAAATTCGGATGCAATTTCTGTGTTACATTGTCAATAAGAAGGTCCAAGGTATACAGTAACCTGAAGTGGAGAATCGGAATCTAAAACTGGACTCACAGGAGAGGGTTAATCATGGAAAGTTCGAGTGTGAGTCATCTTATACTTAAGTCGGCATTGTGCCTTTTGTGTTAAATTCGGATGCAATATCTGTGTTTCATCGTCAATAGGAAGGTCCAAGGTAAACAGTACACCTGAAGTGAAGCATCGGAATCAAAAACTGGACTCACAGGAGGGTTCAAATCATAGAAAATTAGAGTGTCAGTCCCCTTGTACTTAAGTCGGCATTGTGACTTTTGTATTAAATTCGGATGCAATTTCTGTGTTTCATCGTCCATAAGCAGGTCCAAGGAATACAGTAAACCTGAAGTGAAGCATCGGAATCTAAAACTGGACTCACAGGAGGGGTTCAAATCATAGAAAGATAACGTTTCTGTCCACTTGTACTTAAGTCGGCATTGTGCCTTTTGTATTAAATTCGGATGCAATTTCTGTGTTTCATCGTCAATAAGATGGTCCAAAGTATACAGTAAACCTAAAGTGAAGCATCGGAATCTAAAACTGGACTCACAGGAGGGGTTCAAATCATAGAAAGTTAGAGTGTCAGTAGCATTGTACTTAAGTCGGCATTGTGACTTTTGTATTAAATTCGGATGCAATTTCTGTGTTTCATCGTCAATAAGAAGGTCCAAGGTATACAGTAAACCTGAAGTGAAGCATCGGAATCTAAAACTGGACTCACAGGAGGGGTTCAAATCATAGAAAGTTAGAGTGTCAATCTCGTTGTACGTAAGTCGGCATTGTGACTCTGTATTAAATTCGGATGCAATTTCTGTGTTTCATCGTCAATAAGAAGGTCCAAGGTATACAGTATACCTGAAGTGAAGCATCGGAATCTAAAACTGGACTCACTGGAGAGGTTTAAATCATAGAAATTTCTAATGTGTGTTCTCTTGTACTTAAGTCGGCATTGTGCCTTTTTTATAAAATTCGGATGCAATTTATGTGTTACATAGTCAATAAGAAAGTCCAAGGTATACAGTAAACCTGACGTGAAGCAACGGAATCTAAAACTGGACTCACAGGAGAGGTTCAAATCATAGAAAGATAACGTGTCTGTCCTCTTGTACTTTAGTCGGCATTGTGCCTTTTGTATTAAATTCGGATGCAATTTCTGTGTTTCATCGTCAATAAGAAGGTCCAAGGTATACAGTAAAACTGAAGTGAAGCATCAGAATCAAAAACTGGACTCACAGGAGAGGTTCAAATCATAGAAAGGTAACGTGTCTGTCCTCTTGTACTTATGTCGGCATTGTGCCTTTTGTATTAAATTCGGATGCAATTTCTGTGTTTCATCTTCAATACGAAGGTGCAAGGTATACAGTTAAGCTGAAGTGAAGCATCGGAATCTAAAACTGGACTCACAGGAGAGTTTCAAATCATGGAAAGTTAGAGTGTCAGTCCCCTTGTACTTAAGTCGGCATTGTGACTTTTGTATTAAATTCGGATGCAATTTCTGTGTTTCATCGTCAATAAGAAGGTCCAAGGTACACAGTGAACCTGAAGTGAAGCATCGGAATCTAAAACTGGACTCGCAGGACAGGTTCAAATCATAGAAAGTTAGAGTGTCATTCCTCTTGTACTTAAGTCGGCATTGTGCCTTTTGTATTACATTCGGATGCAATATCTGTGTTTCATCGTCAATAGGACGGTCCAAGGTATAGAGTACACCTGAAGTGAAGCATCGGAATCAAAAACTGGACTCACAGGAGGGGTTCAAATCATAGAAAGTTGAGTGTCAGTCCACTTGTACTTAAGTCGGCATTGTGACTTTCGTATTAAATTCGGATGCAATTTCTGTGTTTCATCGTCAATAAGAAGGTCCAAGGTATACAGTAAACCTGAAGTGAAGCATCGGAATCTAAAACTGGGCTCACAGGAGGGGTTCAAATCATAGAAAGTTAGAGTGTCAGTCCACTTGTACTTAAGTCGGCATTGTGACTTTCGTATTAAATTCGGAAGCAATTTCTGTGTTTCATCGTCAATAAGAAGGTCCAAGGTATACAGTAAACCTGAAGTGAAGCATCGGAATCTAAAACTCGACTCACAGGACAGGTTCAAATCATAGAAAATTAGAGTGTCAGTCCCCTTGTACTTAAGTCGGCATTGTGAATTTTGTATTAAATTCGGATGCAATTTCTGTGTTTCATCGTCCATAAGCAGGTCCAAGGAATACAGTAAACCTGAAGTGAAGCATCGGAATCTAAAACTGGACTCAGAGGAGGGGTTCAAATCATAAAAAATTAGAGTGTCAGTCCCCTTGTACTTAAGTCGGCAATGTTACTTTTGTATTAAATTCGGATGCCATTTCTGTGTTTCATCGTCAATAAGAAGGTCCAAGGTATACAGTAAACCTGAAGTGAAGCATCGGAATCTAAAACTGGACTCACAGGAGAGGTTTAAATCATAGGAATTTCGGGTGTGAGTCCTCTTGAACATAAGTCGGCATTGTGCCTTTTGTATTAAATTCGGATGCAATTTCTGTGTTACATTGTCAATAAGAAGGTCCAAGGTATACAGTAAACCAGAAGTGAAGCCACGGAATCTAAAACTGGACTCACAGGAGAGGTTCAAATCATAGAAAGTGAAGGTCTCATTCCTCTTTGACTTAAGTCGGTATTGTGCCTTTTGTATTAAATTCGGATGCAATTTCTGTGTTTCATCGTAAATAAGAAGGTCCAAGGTATACAGTAAACCTGAAGTGAAGCATCGGAATCTAAAACTGGACTCTCAGGAGAGGTTCAAATCATAGAAAGGTAACATGTCTGTCCCCTTGTACTTAAGTCGGCATTGTGCCTTTTGTATTAAATCCGGATGCAATTTCTGTGTTTCATCGTCAACAAGAAGGTCCAAAGTATACAGTAAACCTGAAGTGAAGCATCGGAATCTAAAACTCGACTCACAGGACGGGTTCAAATCATAGAAAATTAGAGTGTCAGTCCCCTTGTACTTAAGTCGGCATTGTGACTCTTGTATTAAATTCGGATGCAATTTCTGTGTTTCATCGTCCATAAGCAGGTCCAAGGAATACAGTAAACCTGAAGTGAAGCATCGGAATCTAAAACTGGACTCACAGGAGAGGTTCAAATCATAGAAAGATAACGTGTCTGTCCTCTTGTACTTAAGTTGGCATTGTGCCTTTTGTATTAAATTCGGATGCAATTTCTGTGTTTCATTGTCAATAAGAAGGTCCAAGGTAAAAGTAAACCTAATGTGAAGCATCGGAATCAAAAACTGGACTCACAGGAGGGGTTCAAATCATAGAAAGTTAGAGGGTCAGTGCCCTTGTACTTAAGTCGGAATTGTGACTTTTGTATTAAATTCGGATGCAATTTCTGTGTTTCTTCGACAATAACAAGGTCCAAGGTATACAGTAAACCTGAAGTGAAGCATCAGAATCTAAAACTGGACTCACAGGAGTGGTTCAAATCATAGGAAGATAACGTGCCTGTCCCCTTGTACTTAAGTCGGCATTGTGCCTTTTGTATTAAATTCGGATGCAATATCTGTGTTTCATCGTCAATAGGAAGATCCAATGTATACAGTACACCAGAAGTGAAGCATCGGAATCAAAAACTGGACTCACAGGAGGGGTTCAAATCATAGAAAGTTAGAGTGTCAGTCCCCTTGTACTTAAGTCGGCATTGTGACTTTTGTATTAAATTCGGATGCAAGATCTGTGTTTCATCGTTAATAAGAAGGTCCAAGGTATACAGTAAACCTGAAGTGAAGCATCGGAACCTAAAATTGGACTCACAGGAGAGGTTTAAATCATAGAAATTTAGTGTGTGAGTCCTCTTGTACTTAAGTCGGCATTGTGCCTTTTCTATTAAATTCGGATGCAATTTCTGTGTTACATTGTCAATAAGAAGGTCCAAGGTATACAGTAAACCTGAAGTGGAGAATCGGAATCTAAAACTGGACTCACAGGAGAGGTTTAATCATGGAAAGTTCGAGTGTGAGTCATCTTATACTTAAGTCGGCATTGTGCCTTTTGTGTTAAATTCGGATGCAATATCTGTGTTTCATCGTCAATAGGAAGGTCCAAGGTAAACAGTACACCTGAAGTGAAGCATCGGAATCAAAAACTGGACTCACAGGAGGGGTTCAAATCATAGAAAATTAGAGTGTCAGTCCCCTTGTACTTAAGTCGGCATTGTGACTTTTGTATTAAATTCGGATGCAATTTCTGTGTTTCATCGTCCATAAGCAGGTCCAAGGAATACAGTAAACCTGAAGTGAAGCATCGGAATCTAAAACTGGACTCACAGGAGGGGTTCAAATCATAGAAAGATAACGTTTCTGTCCACTTGTACTTAAGTCGGCATTGTGCCTTTTGTATTAAATTCGGATGCAATTTCTGTGTTTCATCGTCAATAAGATGGTCCAAAGTATACAGTAAACCTAAAGTGAAGCATCGGAATCTAAAACTGGACTCACAGGAGGGGTTCAAATCATAGAAAGTTAGAGTGTCAGTAGCATTGTACTTAAGTCGGCATTGTAACTTTTGTATTAAATTCGGATGCAATTTCTGTGTTTCATCGTCAATAAGAAGGTCCAAGGTATACAGTAAACCTGAAGTGAAGCATCGGAATCTAAAACTGGACTCACAGGAGGGGTTCAAATCATAGAAAGTTAGAGTGTCAATCTCGTTGTACGTAAGTCGGCATTGTGACTCTGTATTAAATTCGGATGCAATTTCTGTGTTTCATCGTCAATAAGAAGGTCCAAGGTATACAGTATACCTGAAGTGAAGCATCGGAATCTAAAACTGGACTCACTGGAGAGGTTTAAATCATAGAAATTTCTAATGTGTGTTCTCTTGTACTTAAGTCGGCATTGTGCCTTTTTTATAAAATTCGGATGCAATTTATGTGTTACATAGTCAATAAGAAAGTCCAAGGTATACAGTAAACCTGACGTGAAGCAACGGAATCTAAAACTGGACTCACAGGAGAGGTTCAAATCATAGAAAGATAACGTGTCTGTCCTCTTGTACTTTAGTCGGCATTGTGCCTTTTGTATTAAATTCGGATGCAATTTCTGTGTTTCATCGTCAATAAGAAGGTCCAAGGTATACAGTAAAACTGAAGTGAAGCATCAGAATCAAAAACTGGACTCACAGGAGAGGTTCAAATCATAGAAAGGTAACGTGTCGGTCCTCTTGTACTTATGTCGGCATTGTGCCTTTTGTATTAAATTCGGATGCAATTTCTGTGTTTCATCTTCAATACGAAGGTGCAAGGTATACAGTTAAGCTGAAGTGAAGCATCGGAATCTAAAACTGGACTCACAGGAGAGTTTCAAATCATGGAAAGTTAGAGTGTCAGTCCCCTTGTACTTAAGTCGGCATTGTGACTTTTGTATTAAATTCGGATGCAATTTCTGTGTTTCATCGTCAATAAGAAGGTCCAAGGTACACAGTGAACCTGAAGTGAAGCATCGGAATCTAAAACTGGACTCGCAGGACAGGTTCAAATCATAGAAAGTTAGAGTGTCATTCCTCTTGTACTTAAGTCGGCATTGTGCCTTTTGTATTACATTCGGATGCAATATCTGTGTTTCATCGTCAATAGGACGGTCCAAGGTATAGAGTACACCTGAAGTGAAGCATCGGAATCAAAAACTGGACTCACAGGAGGGGTTCAAATCATAGAAAGTTGAGTGTCAGTCCACTTGTACTTAAGTCGGCATTGTGACTTTCGTATTAAATTCGGAAGCAATTTCTGTGTTTCATCGTCAATAAGAAGGTCCAAGGTATACAGTAAAACTGAAGTGAAGCATCGGAATCTAAAACTCGACTCACAGGACGGGTTCAAATCATAGAAAATTAGAGTGTCAGTCCCCTTGTACTTAAGTCGGCATTGTGAATTTTGTATTAAATTCGGATGCAATTTCTGTGTTTCATCGTCCATAAGCAGGTCCAAGGAATACAGTAAACCTGAAGTGAAGCGTCGGAATCTAAAACTGGACTCAGAGGAGGGGTTCAAATCATAAAAAATTAGAGTGTCAGTCCCCTTGTACTTAAGTCGGCAATGTGACTTTTGTATTAAATTCGGATGCAATTTCTGTGTTTCATCGTCAATAAGAAGGTCCAAGGTATACAGTAAACCTGAAGTGAAGCATCGGAATCTAAAACTGGACTCACAGGAGAGGTTTAAATCATAGGAATTTCGGGTGTGAGTCCTCTTGTACATAAGTCGGCATTGTGCCTTTTGTATTAAATTCGGATGCAATTTCTGTGTTACATTGTCAATAAGAAGGTCCAAGGTATACAGTAAACCAGAAGTGAAGCAACGGAATCTAAATCTGGACTCACAGGAGAGGTTCAAATCATAGAAAGTGAAGGTCTCATTCCTCTTTGACTTAAGTCGGTATTGTGCCTTTTGTATTAAATTCGGATGCAATTTCTGTGTTTCATCGTAAATAAGAAGGTCCAAGGTATACAGTAAACCTGAAGTGAAGCATCGGAATCTAAAACTGGACTCTCAGGAGAGGTTCAAATCATAGAAAGGTAAAGTGTCTGTCCTCTTGTACTTAAGTCGGCATTGTGACTTTTGTATTAAATCCGGATGCAATTTCTGTGTTTCATCGTCAACAAGAAGGTCCAAAGTATACAGTAAACCTGAAGTGAAGCATCGGAATCTAAAACTCGACTCACAGGACGGGTTCAAATCATAGAAAATTAGAGTGTCAGTCCCCTTTGTACTTAAGTCGGCATTGTGACTTTTGTATTAAATTCGGATGCAATTTCTGTGTTTCATCGTCAATAAGAAGGTCCAAGGTACACAGTGAACCTGAAGTGAAGCATCGGAATCTAAAACTGGACTCGCAGGACAGGTTCAAATCATAGAAAGTTAGAGTGTCAGTCCCCTTGTACTTAAGTCGGCATTGTGCCTTTTGTGTTAAATTCGGATGCAATTTCTGTGTTTCATCGTCAATAAGAAGGTCCAAGGTATACAGTAAACCTGAAGTGAAGCATCGGAATCTAAAACTGGGCTCACAGGAGGGGTTCATATCATAGAAAGTTAGAGTGTCAGTCCTCTTGTACTTAAGTCGGCATTGTGCCTATTGTATTGCATTCGGATGCAATATCTGTGTTTCATCGTCAATAGGACGGTCCAAGGTATACAGTACACCTGAAGTGAAGCATCGGAATCAAAAACTGGACTCACAGGAGGGGTTCAAATCATAGAAAGTTGAGTGTCAGTCCACTTGTACTTAAGTCGGCATTGTGACTTTCGTATTAAATTCGGAAGCAATTTCTGTGTTTCATCGTCAATAAGAAGGTCCAAGGTATACAGTAAACCTGAAGTGAAGCATCGGAATCTAAAACTCGACTCACAGGACGGGTTCAAATCATAGAAAATTAGAGTGTCAATCCCCTTGTACTTAAGTCGGCATTGTGAATTTTGTATTAAATTCGGATGCAATTTCTGTGTTTCATCGTCCATAAGCAGGTCCAAGGAATACAGTAAACCTGAAGTGAAGCGTCGGAATCTAAAACTGGACTCAGAGGAGGGGTTCAAATCATAAAAAATTAGAGTGTCAGTCCCCTTGTACTTAAGTCGGCAATGTGACTTTTGTATTAAATTCGGATGCAATATCTGTGTTTCATCGTCAATAAGAAGGTCCAAGGTATACAGTAAACCTGAAGTGAAGCATCGGAATCTAAAACTGGACTCACAGGAGAGGTTTAAATCATAGGAATTTCGGGTGTGAGTCCTCTTGTACATAAGTCGGCATTGTGCCTTTTGTATTAAATTCGGATGCAATTTCTGTGTTACATTGTCAATAAGAAGGTCCAAGGTATACAGTAAACCAGAAGTGAAGCAACGGAATCTAAATCTGGACTCACAGGAGAGGTTCAAATCATAGAAAGTGAAGGTCTAATTCCTCTTTGACTTAAGTCGGTATTGTGCCTTTTGTATTAAATTCGGATGCAATTTCTGTGTTTCATCGTAAATAAGAAGGTCCAAGGTATACAGTAAACCTGAAGTGAAGCATCGGAATCTAAAACTGGACTCTCAGGAGAGGTTCAAATCATAGAAAGGTAACGTGTCTGTCCTCTTGTACTTAAGTCGGCATTGTGCCTTTTGTATTAAATCCGGATGCAATTTCTGTGTTTCATCGTCAACAAGAAGGTCCAAAGTATACAGTAAACCTGAAGTGAAGCATCGGAATCTAAAACTCGACTCACAGGACGGGTTCAAATCATAGAAAATTAGAGTGTCAGTCTCCTTGTACTTAAGTCGGCATTGTGACTTTTGTATTAAATTCGGATGCAATTTCTGTGTTTCATCGTCCATAAGCAGGTCCAAGGAATACAGTAAACCTGAAGTGAAGCATCGGAATCTAAAACTGGACTCACAGGAGGGGTTCAAATCATAGAAAGATAACGTTTCTGTCCACTTGTACTTAAGTCGGCGCTGTGCCTTTTGTATTAAATTCGGATGCAATTTCTGTGTTTCATCGTCAATAAGAAGGCCCAAGGTATACAGTAAACCTAAAGTGAAGCATCGGAATCCAAAACTGGACTCACAGGAGAGGTTCAAATCATAGAGAGTTAGAGTGTCAGTCCCCTTGTACTTAAGTCGGCATTGTGAATTTTGTATTAAATTCGGATGCAATTTCTGTGTTTTATCGTCAATAAGAAGGTCCAAGGTATACAGTAAACCTGAAGTGAAGCATCGGAATCTAAAACTGGACTCACAGGAGAGGTTCAAATCATAGAAAGATAACGTGTCTGTCCTCTTGTACTTAAGTCGGCATTGTGCCTTTTGTACTAAATTCGGATGCAATTTCTGTGTTTCATCTTCAATACGAAGGTCCAAGGTATACAGTTAAGCTGAAGTGAAGCATCGGAATCTAAAACTGGACTCACAGGAGAGGTTTAAATCATAGATATTTCGGGTGTGAGTCCTCTTGTACTTAAGTCGGCATTGTGCCTTTTGTATTAGATTCGGATGCAATTTCTGTGTTACATTGTCAATAAGAAGGTCCAAGGTATACAGTAAACCTGAAGTGAAGCAACGGAATCTAAAACTAGAGTCACAGGAGAGTTTCAAATCATAGAATGGTAACGTGTCTGTCCTCTTGTACTTTTGTCGGCTTTGAGCCTTTTCTATTAAATTCGGATGCAATTTCTGTGTTTCGTCGTCAATAAGAAGGTCCAAGGTATACAGTAAACCTGAAGTGAAGCATCGGAATCTAAAACTGGACTCACAGGAGAGGTTCAAATCATGGAAATTTAGAGTGTCAGTCGCCTTGTACTTAAGTCGGCATTGTGACTTTTGTATTAAATTCGGATGCAATTTCTGTGTTTTATCGTCAATAAGAAGGTCCAAGGTACACAGTGAACCTGAAGTGAAGCATCGGAATCTAAAACTGGACTCTCAGGAGAGGTTCAAATCATAGAAAGGTAAAGTGTCTGTCCTCTTGTACTTAAGTCGGCATTGTGCCTTTTGTATTAAATCCGGATGCAATTTCTGTGTTTCATCGTCAATAAGAAGGTCCAAGGTATACAGTAAACCTGAAGTGAAGCATCGGAATCTAAAACTGGACTCACAGGAGAGGTTCAAATCATAGAAAGATAACGTGTCTGTCCTCCTGTACTTAAGTCGGCATTGTGCCTTTTGTATTAAATGCGGATGCAATTTCTGTGTTTCATCGTCAATAAGAAGGTCCAAGGCATACAGTAAACCTGAAGTGAAGCATCGGAATCTAAAACTGGAATCATAGCAGGGTTCAAATCATAGAAAGTTAGAGTGTCAGTCCCGTTGTACTTAAGTCGGCATTGTGACTTCTGTATTAATTTCGGATACAATTTCTGTGTTTCATCGTCAATAAGCAGGTCCAAGGTATACAGTAAACCTCAAGTGAAGCATCGGAATCTAAAACTGGACTCACAGGAGAGGTTCAAATCATACAAAGATAACGTGTCTGTCCTCTTGTAGTTAAGTCGTCATTGTGCATTTTGTATTAAATTCGGATGCAATTTCTGTGTTTCATCGTCAATAAGAAGGTCCAAGGCATACAGTAAACCTGAAGTGAAGCATCGGAATCTGAAACTGGACTCACAGGAGGGGTTCAAATCACAGATAGTTCGAGTGTCAGTCCCCTTGTACTTATGTCGGCATTGTGACTTTTGTATTAAATTCGGATGCAATTTCTGTGTTTCATCGTCAATAAGAAGGTCCAAGGTATACAGTAAACCTGAAGTGAAGCATCGGAATCTACAACTGGACTCACAGGAGAGGTTCAAATCATAGAAAGTTAGAGTGTCAGTCCACTTGTACTTAAGTCGGCATTGTGACTTTCGTATTAAATTCGGATGCAATTTCTGTGTTTCATCGTCAATAAGAAGGTCCAAGGTATACAGTAAACCTGAAGTGAAGCATCGGAATCTAAAACTGGGCTCACAGGAGGGGTTCAAATCATAGAAAGTTAGAGTGTCAGTCCACTTGTACTTAAGTCGGCATTGTGACTTTCGTATTAAATTCGGAAGCAATTTCTGTGTTTCATCGTCAATAAGAAGGTCCAAGGTATACAGTAAACCTGAAGTGAAGCATCGGAATCTAAAACTCGACTCACAGGACGGGTTCAAATCATAGAAAATTAGAGTGTCAGTCCCCTTGTACTTAAGTCGGCATTGTGAATTTTGTATTAAATTCGGATGCAATTTCTGTGTTTCATCGTCCATAAGCAGGTCCAAGGAATACAGTAAACCTGAAGTGAAGCATCGGAATCTAAAACTGGACTTAGAGGAGGGGTTCAAATCATAAAAAATTAGAGTGTCCGTCCCCTTGTACTTAAGTCGGCAATGTTACTTTTGTATTAAATTCGGATGCCATTTCTGTGTTTCATCGTCAATAAGAAGGTCCAAGGTATACAGTAAACCTGAAGTGAAGCATCGGAATCTAAAACTGGACTCACAGGAGAGGTTTAAATCATAGGAATTTCGGGTGTGAGTCCTCTTGAACATAAGTCGGCATTGTGCCTTTTGTATTAAATTCGGATGCAATTTCTGTGTTACATTGTCAATAAGAAGGTCCAAGGTATACAGTAAACCAGAAGTGAAGCCACGGAATCTAAAACTGGACTCACAGGAGAGGTTCAAATCATAGAAAGTGAAGGTCTCATTCCTCTTTGACTTAAGTCGGTATTGTGCCTTTTGTATTAAATTCGGATGCAATTTCTGTGTTTCATCGTAAATAAGAAGGTCCAAGGTATACAGTAAACCTGAAGTGAAGCATCGGAATCTAAAACTGGACTCTCAGGAGAGGTTCAAATCATAGAAAGGTAACATGTCTGTCCTCTTGTACTTAAGTCGGCATTGTGCCTTTTGTATTAAATCCGGATGCAATTTCTGTGTTTCATCGTCAACAAGAAGGTCCAAAGTATACAGTAAACCTGAAGTGAAGCATCGGAATCTAAAACTCGACTCACAGGACGGGTTCAAATCATAGAAAATTAGAGTGTCAGTCCCCTTGTACTTAAGTCGGCATTGTGACTCTTGTATTAAATTCGGATGCAATTTCTGTGTTTCATCGTCCATAAGCAGGTCCAAGGAATACAGTAAACCTGAAGTGAAGCATCGGAATCTAAAACTGGACTCACAGGAGAGGTTCAAATCATAGAAAGATAACGTGTCTGTCCTCTTGTACTTAAGTTGGCATTGTGCCTTTTGTATTAAATTCGGATGCAATTTCTGTGTTTCATTGTCAATAAGAAGGTCCAAGGTAAAAGTAAACCTAATGTGAAGCATCGGAATCAAAAACTGGACTCACAGGAGGGGTTCAAATCATAGAAAGTTAGAGGGTCAGTGCCCTTGTACTTAAGTCGGAATTGTGACTTTTGTATTAAATTCGGATGCAATTTCTGTGTTTCTTCGACAATAACAAGGTCCAAGGTATACAGTAAACCTGAAGTGAAGCATCAGAATCTAAAACTGGACTCACAGGAGTGGTTCAAATCATAGGAAGATAACGTGCCTGTCCCCTTGTACTTAAGTCGGCATTGTGCCTTTTGTATTAAATTCGGATGCAATATCTGTGTTTCATCGTCAATAGGAAGATCCAATGTATACAGTACACCTCAAGTGAAGCATCGGAATCAAAAACTGGACTCACAGGAGGGGTTCAAATCATAGAAAGTTAGAGTGTCAGTCCCCTTGTACTTAAGTCGGCATTGTGCCTTTTGTCTTAAATTCGGATGCAAGATCTGTGTTTCATCGTTAATAAGAAGGTCCAAGGTATACAGTAAACCTGAAGTGAAGCATCGGAACCTAAAATTGGACTCACAGGAGAGGTTTAAATCATAGAAATTTAGTGTGTGAGTCCTCTTGTACTTAAGTCGGCATTGTGCCTTTTCTATTAAATTCGGATGCAATTTCTGTGTTACATTGTCAATAAGAAGGTCCAAGGTATACAGTAAACCTGAAGTGGAGAATCGGAATCTAAAACTGGACTCACAGGAGAGGTTTAATCATGGAAAGTTCGAGTGTGAGTCATCTTATACTTAAGTCGGCATTGTGCCTTTTGTGTTAAATTCGGATGCAATATCTGTGTTTCATCGTCAATAGGAAGGTCCAAGGTAAACAGTACACCTGAAGTGAAGCATCGGAATCAAAAACTGGACTCACAGGAGGGGTTCAAATCATAGAAAATTAGAGTGTCAGTCCCCTTGTACTTAAGTCGGCATTGTGACTTTTGTATTAAATTCGGATGCAATTTCTGTGTTTCATCGTCCATAAGCAGGTCCAAGGAATACAGTAAACCTGAAGTGAAGCATCGGAATCTAAAACTGGACTCACAGGAGGGGTTCAAATCATAGAAAGATAACGTTTCTGTCCACTTGTACTTAAGTCGGCATTGTGCCTTTTGTATTAAATTCGGATGCAATTTCTGTGTTTCATCGTCAATAAGATGGTCCAAAGTATACAGTAAACCTAAAGTGAAGCATCGGAATCTAAAACTGGACTCACAGGAGGGGTTCAAATCATAGAAAGTTAGAGTGTCAGTAGCATTGTACTTAAGTCGGCATTGTGACTTTTGTATTAAATTCGGATGCAATTTCTGTGTTTCATCGTCAATAAGAAGGTCCAAGGTATACAGTAAACCTGAAGTGAAGCATCGGAATCTAAAACTGGACTCACAGGAGGGGTTCAAATCATAGAAAGTTAGAGTGTCAATCTCGTTGTACGTAAGTCGGCATTGTGACTCTGTATTAAATTCGGATGCAATTTCTGTGTTTCATCGTCAATAAGAAGGTCCAAGGTATACAGTATACCTGAAGTGAAGCATCGGAATCTAAAACTGGACTCACTGGAGAGGTTTAAATCATAGAAATTTCTAATGTGTGTTCTCTTGTACTTAAGTCGGCATTGTGCCTTTTTTATAAAATTCGGATGCAATTTATGTGTTACATAGTCAATAAGAAAGTCCAAGGTATACAGTAAACCTGACGTGAAGCAACGGAATCTAAAACTGGACTCACAGGAGAGGTTCAAATCATAGAAAGATAACGTGTCTGTCCTCTTGTACTTTAGTCGGCATTGTGCCTTTTGTATTAAATTCGGATGCAATTTCTGTGTTTCATCGTCAATAAGAAGGTCCAAGGTATACAGTAAAACTGAAGTGAAGCATCAGAATCAAAAACTGGACTCACAGGAGAGGTTCAAATCATAGAAAGGTAACGTGTCTGTCCTCTTGTACTTATGTCGGCATTGTGCCTTTTGTATTAAATTCGGATGCAATTTCTGTGTTTCATCTTCAATACGAAGGTGCAAGGTATACAGTTAAGCTGAAGTGAAGCATCGGAATCTAAAACTGGACTCACAGGAGAGTTTCAAATCATGGAAAGTTAGAGTGTCAGTCCCCTTGTACTTAAGTCGGCATTGTGACTTTTGTATTAAATTCGGATGCAATTTCTGTGTTTCATCGTCAATAAGAAGGTCCAAGGTACACAGTGAACCTGAAGTGAAGCATCGGAATCTAAAACTGGACTCGCAGGACAGGTTCAAATCATAGAAATTTAGAGTGTCATTCCTCTTGTACTTAAGTCGGCATTGTGCCTTTTGTATTACATTCGGATGCAATATCTGTGTTTCATCGTCAATAGGACGGTCCAAGGTATAGAGTACACCTGAAGTGAAGCATCGGAATCAAAAACTGGACTCACAGGAGGGGTTCAAATCATAGAAAGTTGAGTGTCAGTCCACTTGTACTTAAGTCGGCATTGTGACTTTCGTATTAAATTCGGAAGCAATTTCTGTGTTTCATCGTCAATAAGAAGGTCCAAGGTATACAGTAAAACTGAAGTGAAGCATCGGAATCTAAAACTCGACTCACAGGACGGGTTCAAATCATAGAAAATTAGAGTGTCAGTCCCCTTGTACTTAAGTCGGCATTGTGAATTTTGTATTAAATTCGGATGCAATTTCTGTGTTTCATCGTCCATAAGCAGGTCCAAGGAATACAGTAAACCTGAAGTGAAGCGTCGGAATCTAAAACTGGACTCAGAGGAGGGGTTCAAATCATAAAAAATTAGAGTGTCAGTCCCCTTGTACTTAAGTCGGCAATGTGACTTTTGTATTAAATTCGGATGCAATTTCTGTGTTTCATCGTCAATAAGAAGGTCCAAGGTATACAGTAAACCTGAAGTGAAGCATCGGAATCTAAAACTGGACTCACAGGAGAGGTTTAAATCATAGGAATTTCGGGTGTGTGTCCTCTTGTACATAAGTCGGCATTGTGCCTTTTGTATTAAATTCGGATGCAATTTCTGTGTTACATTGTCAATAAGAAGGTCCAAGGTATACAGTAAACCAGAAGTGAAGCAACGGAATCTAAATCTGGACTCACAGGAGAGGTTCAAATCATAGAAAGTGAAGGTCTCATTCCTCTTTGACTTAAGTCGGTATTGTGCCTTTTGTATTAAATTCGGATGCAATTTCTGTGTTTCATCGTAAATAAGAAGGTCCAAGGTATACAGTAAACCTGAAGTGAAGCATCGGAATCTAAAACTGGACTCTCAGGAGAGGTTCAAATCATAGAAAGGTAAAGTGTCTGTCCTCTTGTACTTAAGTCGGCATTGTGCCTTTTGTATTAAATCCGGATGCAATTTCTGTGTTTCATCGTCAACAAGAAGGTCCAAAGTATACAGTAAACCTGAAGTGAAGCATCGGAATCTAAAACTCGACTCACAGGACGGGTTCAAATCATAGAAAATTAGAGTATCAGTCCCCTTTGTACTTAAGTCGGCATTGTGACTTTTGTATTAAATTCGGATGCAATTTCTGTGTTTCATCGTCCATAAGCAGGTCCAAGGAATACAGTAAACCTGAAGTGAAGCATCGGAATCTAAAACTGGACTCACAGGAGGGGTTCAAATCATAGAAAGATAACGTTTCTGTCCACTTGTACATAAGTCGGCGCTGTGCCTTTTGTATTAAATTCGGATGCAATTTCTGTGTTTCATCGTCAATAAGAAGGTCCAAGGTACACAGTGAACCTGAAGTGAAGCATCGGAATCTAAAACTGGACTCGCAGGACAGGTTCAAATCATAGAAAGTTAGAGTGTCAGTCCCCTTGTACTTAAGTCGGCATTGTGCCTTTTGTGTTAAATTCGGATGCAATTTCTGTGTTTCATCGTCAATAAGAAGGTCCAAGGTATACAGTAAACCTGAAGTGAAGCATCGGAATCTAAAACTGGGCTCACAGGAGGGGTTCATATCATAGAAAGTTAGAGTGTCAGTCCTCTTGTACTTAAGTCGGCATTGTGCCTATTGTATTGCATTCGGATGCAATATCTGTGTTTCATCGTCAATAGGACGGTCCAAGGTATACAGTACACCTGAAGTGAAGCATCGGAATCAAAAACTGGACTCACAGGAGGGGTTCAAATCATAGAAAGTTGAGTGCCAGTCCACTTGTACTTAAGTCGGCATTGTGACTTTCGTATTAAATTCGGAAGCAATTTCTGTGTTTCATCGTCAATAAGAAGGTCCAAGGTATACAGTAAACCTGAAGTGAAGCATCGGAATCTAAAACTCGACTCACAGGACGGGTTCAAATCATAGAAAATTAGAGTGTCAATCCCCTTGTACTTAAGTCGGCATTGTGAATTTTGTATTAAATTCGGATGCAATTTCTGTGTTTCATCGTCCATAAGCAGGTCCAAGGAATACAGTAAACCTGAAGTGAAGCGTCGGAATCTAAAACTGGACTCAGAGGAGGGGTTCAAATCATAAAAAATTAGAGTGTCAGTCCCCTTGTACTTAAGTCGGCAATGTGACTTTTGTATTAAATTCGGATGCAATTTCTGTGTTTCATCGTCAATAAGAAGGTCCAAGGTATACAGTAAACCTGAAGTGAAGCATCGGAATCTAAAACTGGACTCACAGGAGAGGTTTAAATCATAGGAATTTCGGGTGTGAGTCCTCTTGTACATAAGTCGGCATTGTGCCTTTTGTATTAAATTCGGATGCAATTTCTGTGTTACATTGTCAATAAGAAGGTCCAAGGTATACAGTAAACCAGAAGTGAAGCAACGGAATCTAAATCTGGACTCACAGGAGAGGTTCAAATCATAGAAAGTGAAGGTCTGATTCCTCTTTGACTTAAGTCGGTATTGTGCCTTTTGTATTAAATTCGGATGCAATTTCTGTGTTTCATCGTAAATAAGAAGGTCCAAGGTATACAGTAAACCTGAAGTGAAGCATCGGAATCTAAAACTGGACTCTCAGGAGAGGTTCAAATCATAGAAAGGTAACGTGTCTGTCCTCTTGTACTTAAGTCGGCATTGTGCCTTTTGTATTAAATCCGGATGCAATTTCTGTGTTTCATCGTCAACAAGAAGGTCCAAAGTATACAGTAAACCTGAAGTGAAGCATCGGAATCTAAAACTCGACTCACAGGACGGGTTCAAATCAGAGAAAATTAGAGTGTCAGTCTCCTTGTACTTAAGTCGGCATTGTGACTTTTGTATTAAATTCGGATGCAATTTCTGTGTTTCATCGTCCATAAGCAGGTCCAAGGAATACAGTAAACCTGAAGTGAAGCATCGGAATCTAAAACTGGACTCACAGGAGGGGTTCAAATCATAGAAAGATAACGTTTCTGTCCACTTGTACTTAAGTCGGCGCTGTGCCTTTTGTATTAAATTCGGATGCAATTTCTGTGTTTCATCGTCAATAAGAAGGCCCAAGGTATACAGTAAACCTAAAGTGAAGCATCGGAATCCAAAACTGGACTCACAGGAGAGGTTCAAATCATAGAAAGTTAGAGTGTCAGTCCCCTTGTACTTAAGTCGGCATTGTGACTTTTGTATTAAATTCGGATGCAATTTCTGTGTTTTATCGTCAATAAGAAGGTCCAAGGTATACAGTAAACCTGAAGTGAAGCATCGGAATCTAAAACTGGACTCACAGGAGAGGTTCAAATCATAGAAAGATAACGTGTCTGTCCTCTTGTACTTAAGTCGGCATTGTGCCTTTTGTATTAAATTCTGATGCAATTTCTGTGTTTCATCTTCAATACGAAGGTCCAAGGTATACAGTTAAGCTGAAGTGAAGCATCGGAATCTAAAACTGGACTCACAGGAGAGGTTTAAATCATAGATATTTCGGGTGTGAGTCCTCTTGTACTTAAGTCGGCATTGTGCCTTTTGTATTAGATTCGGATGCAATTTCTGTGTTACATTGTCAATAAGAAGGTCCAAGGTATACAGTAAACCTGAAGTGAAGCAACGGAATCTAAAACTAGAGTCACAGGAGAGTTTCAAATCATAGAATGGTAACGTGTCTGTCCTCTTGTACTTTTGTCGGCTTTGAGCCTTTTCTATTAAATTCGGATGCAATTTCTGTGTTTCGTCGTCAATAAGAAGGTCCAAGGTATACAGTAAACCTGAAGTGAAGCATCGGAATCTAAAACTGGACTCACAGGAGAGGTTCAAATCATGGAAATTTAGAGTGTCAGTCGCCTTGTACTTAAGTCGGCATTGTGACTTTTGTATTAAATTCGGATGCAATTTCTGTGTTTTATCGTCAATAAGAAGGTCCAAGGTACACAGTGAACCTGAAGTGAAGCATCGGAATCTAAAACTGGACTCTCAGGAGAGGTTCAAATCATAGAAAGGTAAAGTGTCTGTCCTCTTGTACTTAAGTCGGCATTGTGCCTTTTGTATTAAATCCGGATGCAATTTCTGTGTTTCATCGTCAATAAGAAGGTCCAAGGTATACAGTAAACCTGAAGTGAAGCATCGGAATCTAAAACTGGACTCACAGGAGAGGTTCAAATCATAGAAAGATAACGTGTCTGTCCTCCTGTACTTAAGTCGGCATTGTGCCTTTTGTATTAAATGCGGATGCAATTTCTGTGTTTCATCGTCAATAAGAAGGTCCAAGGCATACAGTAAACCTGAAGTGAAGCATCGGAATCTAAAACTGGAATCATAGCAGGGTTCAAATCATAGAAAGTTAGAGTGTCAGTCCCGTTGTACTTAAGTCGGCATTGTGACTTCTGTATTAATTTCGGATACAATTTCTGTGTTTCATCGTCAATAAGCAGGTCCAAGGTATACAGTAAACCTCAAGTGAAGCATCGGAATCTAAAACTGGACTCACAGGAGAGGTTCAAATCATACAAAGATAACGTGTCTGTCCTCTTGTAGTTAAGTCGTCATTGTGCATTTTGTATTAAATTCGGATGCAATTTCTGTGTTTCATCGTCAATAAGAAGGTCCAAGGCATACAGTAAACCTGAAGTGAAGCATCGGAATCTGAAACTGGACTCACAGGAGGGGTTCAAATCACAGATAGTTCGAGTGTCAGTCCCCTTGTACTTATGTCGGCATTGTGACTTTTGTATTAAATTCGGATGCAATTTCTGTGTTTCATCGTCAATAAGAAGGTCCAAGGTATACAGTAAACCTGAAGTGAAGCATCGGAATCTACAACTGGACTCACAGGAGAGGTTCAAATCATAGAAAGATAACGTGTCTGTCCTCTTGTACTTAAGTCGGCATTGTGACTTTTGTATTAAATTCGGATACAATTTCTGTGTTTCATCGTCAATAAGCAGGTCCAAGGTATACAGTAAACCTCAAGTGAAGCATCGGAATCTAAAACTGGACTCACAGGAGAGGTTCAAATCATACAAAGATTACGTGTCTGTCCTCTTGTAGTTAAGTCGACATTGTGCATTTTGTATTAAATTCGGATGCAATTTCTGTGTTTCATCGTCAATAAGAAGGTCCAAGGTATACAGTAAACCTGAAGTGAAGCATCGGAATCTAAAACTGGACTCACAGGAGAGGTTCAAATCATAGGAAGATAACGTGTCTGTCCTCTTGTACTTAAGTCGGCATTGTGCCTTTTGTATTAAATTCGGATGCAGTTTCTCTGATTCATCGTCAATAAGAAGGTCCAAGGTATACAGTAAACCTGAAGTGAAGCATCGGAATCTAAAACTGGACTCACAGGAGAGGTTCAGATCATAGAAAGATAACGTGTCTGTCCTCTTGTACTTAAGTCGGCATTGTGACTTTTGTATTAAATTCGGATACAATTTCTGTGTTTCATCGTCAATAAGCAGGTCCAAGGTATACAGTAAACCTCAAGTGAAGCATCGGAATCTAAAACTGGACTCACAGGAGAGGTTCAAATCATACAAAGATAACGTGTCTGTCCTCTTGTAGTTAAGTCGACATTGTGCATTTTGTATTAAATTCGGATGCAATTTCTGTGTTTCATCGTCAATAAGAAGGTCCAAGGCATACAGTAAACCTGAAGTGAAGCATCGGAATCTGAAACTGGACTCACAGCAGGGGTTCAAATCACAGATAGTTAGAGTGTTAGTCCCCTTGTACTTAAGTCGGCATTGTGAATTTTGTTTTAAATTCGGATGCAATTTCTGTGTGTCATCGTCAATAAGAAGGTCCAAGGTATACAGTAAACGTGAAGTGAAGCATCGGAATCTAAAACTGGACTCACAGGAGAGGTTCAAATCATAGGAAGATATCGTGTCTGTCCTCTTGTACTTAAGTCGGCTTTGTGCCTTTTGTATTAAATTCGGATGCAGTTTCTCTGTTTCATCGTCAATAAGAAGGTCCAAGGTATACAGTAAACCTGAAGTGAAGCATCGGAATCTAAAACTGGAGTCACAGGAGAGGTTCAAATCATAGAAAGATAACGTGTCTGTCGTCTTGTACTTAAGTCGGCATTGTGCCTTTTGTATTTTATTCGGATGCAATTTCTGTGTTTCATCGTCAATAAGAAGGTTTAAGGTATACAGTAAACCTGAAGTGAAGCATCGGAATCTAAAACTGGACTCACAGGAGGGGTTTAAATCATAGAAAGTTGAAGTATCAGTCCCCTTGTACTTAAGTCGGCATTGTGACTTTTGTATCAAATTCGGATACAATTTCTGTGTTTCATCGTCAATAAGAAGGTCAAAGGTATACAGTAAACCTGAAGAGAAGCATCGGAATCAAAAACTGGACTCACTGGAGGGGTTCAAATCATAGAAAGTTACAGTGACAGTCCCCTTGTACTTAAGTCGGCATTGTGACTTTTGTATTAAATTCGGATACAATTTCTGTGTTTCATCGTCAATAAGCAGGTCCAAGGTATACAGTAGACCTCAAGTGAAGCATAGGAATCTAAAACTGGACTCACAGGAGAGGTTCAAATCATAGAAAGATAACGTGTCTGTCCTCTTGTAGTTAAGTCGACATTGTGCATTTTGTATTAAATTCGGATGCAATTTCTGTGTTTCATCGTCAATAAGAAGGTCCAAGGCATACAGTAAACCTGAAGTGAAGCATCGGAATCTGAAACTGGACTCACAGGAGGGGTTCAAATCACAGATAGTTAGAGTGTCAGTCCCCTTGTACTTAAGTCGGCATTGTGAATTTTGTATTAAATTCGGATGCAATTTCTGTGTGTCATCGTCAATAAGAAGGTCCAAGGTATACAGTAAACCTGAAGTGAAGCATCGGAATCTAAAACTGGACTCACAGGAGAGGTTCAGATCATAGAAAGATAACGTGTCTGTCCTCTTGTACTTAAGTCGGCATTGTGACTTTTGTATTAAATTCGGATACAATTTCTGTGTTTCATCGTCAATAAGCAGGTCCAAGGTATACAGTAAACCTCAAGTGAAGCATCGGAATCTAAAACTGGACTCACAGGAGAGGTTCAAATCATACAAAGATAACGTGTCTGTCCTCTTGTAGTTAAGTCGACATTGTGCATTTTGTATTAAATTCGGATGCAATTTCTGTGTTTCATCGTCAATAAGAAGGTCCAAGGCATACAGTAAACCTGAAGTGAAGCATCGGAATCTGAAACTGGACTCACAGCAGGGGTTCAAATCACAGATAGTTAGAGTGTTAGTCCCCTTGTACTTAAGTCGGCATTGTGAATTTTGTTTTAAATTCGGATGCAATTTCTGTGTGTCATCGTCAATAAGAAGGTCCAAGGTATACAGTAAACGTGAAGTGAAGCATCGGAATCTAAAACTGGACTCACAGGAGAGGTTCAAATCATAGGAAGATAACGTGTCTGTCCTCTTGTACTTAAGTCGGCTTTGTGCCTTTTGTATTAAATTCGGATGCAGTTTCTCTGTTTCATCGTCAATAAGAAGGTCCAAGGTATACAGTAAACCTGAAGTGAAGCATCGGAATCTAAAACTGGAGTCACAGGAGAGGTTCAAATCATAGAAAGATAACGTGTCTGTCGTCTTGTACTTAAGTCGGCATTGTGCCTTTTGTATTTTATTCGGATGCAATTTCTGTGTTTCATCGTCAATAAGAAGGTTTAAGGTATACAGTAAACCTGAAGTGAAGCATCGGAATCTAAAACTGGACTCACAGGAGGGGTTTAAATCATAGAAAGTTGAAGTATCAGTCCCCTTGTACTTAAGTCGGCATTGTGACTTTTGTATCAAATTCGGATACAATTTCTGTGTTTCATCGTCAATAAGAAGGTCAAAGGTATACAGTAAACCTGAAGAGAAGCATCGGAATCAAAAACTGGACTCACTGGAGGGGTTCAAATCATAGAAAGTTACAGTGACAGTCAGGGGACTTAAGTCGGCATTGTGACTTTTGTATTAAATTCGGATACAATTTCTGTGTTTCATCGTCAATAAGCAGGTCCAAGGTATACAGTAAACCTCAAGTGAAGCATAGGAATCTAAAACTGGACTCACAGGAGAGGTTCAAATCATAGAAAGATAACGTGTCTGTCCTCTTGTAGTTAAGTCGACATTGTGCATTTTGTATTAAATTCGGATGCAATTTCTGTGTTTCATCGTCAATAAGAAGGTCCAAGGCATACAGTAAACCTGAAGTGAAGCATCGGAATCTGAAACTGGACTCACAGGAGGGGTTCAAATCACAGATAGTTAGAGTGTCAGTCCCCTTGTACTTAAGTCGGCATTGTGAATTTTGTATTAAATTCGGATGCAATTTCTGTGTGTCATCGTCAATAAGAAGGTCCAAGGTATACAGTAAACCTGAAGTGAAGCATCGGAATCTAAAACTGGACTCACAGGAGAGGTTCAAATCATAGGAAGATAACGTGTCTGTCCTCTTGTACTTAAGTCGGCATTGTGCCTTTTGTATTAAATTCGGATGCAGTTTCTCTGTTTCATCGTCAATAAGAAGGTCCAAGGTATACAGTAAAGCTGAAGTGAAGCATCGGAATCTAAAACTGGACTCACAGGAGGGGTTCAAATCATAGAAAGTTAGAGTGTCAGTCTCGTTGTACGTAAGTCGGCATTGTGACTCTGTATTAAATTCGGATGCAATTTCTGTGTTTCATCGTCAATAAGAAGGTCCAAGGTATACAGTATACCTGACGTGAAGCATCGGAATCTAAAACTGGACTCACTGGAGAGGTTTAAATCATAGAAATTTCTAATGTGTGTTCTCTTGTACTTAAGTCGGCATTGTGCCTTTTTTATAAAATTCGGATGCAATTTCTGTGTTACATAGTCAATAAGAAAGTCCAAGGTATACAGTAAACCTGAAGTGAAGCAACGGAATCTAAAACTGGACTCACAGGAGAGGTTCAAATCATAGAAAAATAACGTGTCTGTCCTCTTGTACTTTAGTCGGCATTGTGCCTTTTGTATTAAATTCGGATGCAATTTCTGTGTTTCATCGTCAATAAGAAGGTCCAAGGTATACAGTAAAACTGAAGTGAAGCATCGGAATCAAAAACTGGACTCACAGGAGAGGTTCAAATCATAGAAAGGTAACGTGTCTGTCCTCTTGTACTTAAGTCGGCATTGTGCCTTTTGTATTAAATTCGGATGCAATATCTGTGTTTCATCGTCAACAAGAAGGTCCAAAGTATACAGTAAACCTGAAGTGAAGCATCGGAATCTAAAACTTGACTCACAGGACGGGATCAAATCATAGAAAATTAGAGTGTCAGTCCCCTTGTACTTAAGTCGGCATTGTGACTTTTGTATTAAATTCGGATTCAATTTCTTTGTTTCATCGTCAATAAGAAGGTCCAAAGTATACAGTAAACCTGAAGCGAAGCATCGGAATCTAAACCTGGACTCACAGGAGAGGTTCAAATCATAGAAAGATAACGTGTCTTTCCTCTTGTACTTAAGTCGGCATTGTGCCTTTTGTATTAAATTCGGATGCAATTTCTGTGTTTCATCGTCAATAAGAAGGTCCAAGGTATACAGTAAACCTAAAGTGAAGCATCGGAATCTAAAACTGGACTCACAGGAGAGGTTCAAATCATAGAAAGTTAGAGTGTCAGTCCCCTAGTACTTAAGTCGCCATTGTGCCTTTTGTATTAAATTCGGATGCAATTTCTGTGTTTCATCGTCAATAAGAAGGTCCAAGGTATACAGTAATCCTGAAGTGAAGCATCGGAATCTAAAACTGGGCTCCCAGGAGAGGTTCAAATGAAAGAAAGATAACGAGTCTGTCCTCTTGTACTTAAGTCGGCATTGTGCCTTTTGTATTAAATTCGGATGAAATTTCTGTGTTTCATCGTCAATACGAAGGTCCAAGGTATACAGTAAACCTGCAGTGAAACATCGGAATCGAAAACTGGACTCACAGGAGAGGTTCAAATCATAGAAAAATAACGTGTCTGTCCTCTTGTACTTAAGTCGGCATTGTGCCTTTTGTATTAAATTCGGATGCAATTTCTGTGTTTCATCGTCAATAAGAAGGTCCAAGGTATACAGTACACCTGAAGTGAAGCATCGGAATCAAAAACTGGACTCACAGGAGAGGTTCAAATCATAGAAAGATAACGTGTCTGTCCTCTTGTACTTATGTCGGCATTGTGACTTTTGTATTAAATTCGGATGCAATTTCTGTGTTTCATCGTCAATAAGAAGGTCCAAGGTATACTGTAAACCTGAAGTGAAGCATCGGAATCTACATCTGGACTCACAGGAGAGGTTCAAATCATAGGAAGATAACGTGTCTGTCCTCTTGTACTTAAGTCGGCATTGTGCATTTTGTATTAAATTCGGATGCAATTTCAGTGTTTCATCGTCAATAAGAAGGTCCAAGGTATACAGTAAACCTGAAGTGAAGCATCGGAATCTAAAACTGGACTCACAGGAGAGGTTCAAATCATAGAAAGATAACGTGTCTGTCCTCCTGTACTTAAGTCGGCATTGTGCCTTTTGTATTAAATGCGGATGCAATTTCTGTGTTTCATCGTCAATAAGAAGGTCCAAGGCATACAGTAAACCTGAAGTGAAGCATCGGAATCTAAAACTGGACTCACAGCAGGGTTCAAATCATAGAAAGTTAGAGTGTCAGTCCCCTTGTACTTAAGTCGGCATTGTGACTTTTGTATTAAATTCGGATACAATTTCTGTGTTTCATCATCAATAAGCAGGTCCAAGGTATACAGTAAACCTCAAGTGAAGCATCGGAATCTAAAACTGGACTCACAGGAGAGGTTCAAATCATACAAAGATAACGTGTCTGTCCTCTTGTAGTTAAGTCGTCATTGTGCATTTTGTATTAAATTCGGATGCAATTTCTGTGTTTCATCGTCAATAAGAAGGTCCAAGGCATACAGTAAACCTGAAGTGAAGCATCGGTATCTGAAACTGGACTCACAGGAGGGGTTCAAATCACAGATAGTTTGAGTGTCAGTCCCCTTGTTCTTAAGTCGGCATTGTGAATTTTGTATTAAATTCGGATGCAATTTCTGTGTGTCATCGTCAATAAGAAGGTCCAAGGTATACAGTAAACCTGAAGTGAAGCATCGGAATCTAAAACTGGACTCACAGGAGAGGTTCAAATCATAGGAAGATAACGTGTCTGTCCTCTTGTACTTAAGTCGGCATTGTGCCTTTTGTATTAAATTCGGATGCAGTTTCTCTGTTTCATCGTCAATAAGAAGGTCCAAGGTATACAGTAAACCTGAAGTGAAGCATCGGAATCTAAAACTGGACTCACAGGAGAGGTTCAAATCATAGAAAGATAACGTGTCTGTCCTCTTGTACTTAAGTCGGCATTGTGCCTTTTGTATTAAAGTCGGATGCAATTTCTGTGTTTCATCGTCAATAAGAAGGTCCAAGGTATACAGTAAACCTGAAGAGAAGCATCGGAATCAAAAACTGGACTCACTGGAGGGGTTCAAATCATAGAAAGTTACAGTGTCAGTCCCCTTGTACTTAAGTCGGCATTGTGACTTTTGTATTAAATTCGGATACAATTTCTGTGTTTCATCGTCAATAAGCAGGTCCAAGGTATACAGTAAACCTCAAGTGAAGCATAGGAATCTCAAACTGGACTCACAGGAGAGGTTCAATTCATAGAAAGATAACGTGTCTGTCCTCTTGTAGTTAAGTCGACATTGTGCATTTTGTATTAAATTCGGATGCAATTTCTGTGTTTCATCGTCAATAAGAAGGTCCAAGGCATACAGTAAACCTGAAGTGAAGCATCGGAATCTGAAACAGGACTCACAGGAGGGGTTCAAATCACAGATAGTTAGAGTGTCAGTCCCCTTGTACTTATGTCGGCATTGTGACTTTTGTATTAAATTCGGATGCAATTTCTGTGTTTCATCGTCAATAAGAAGGTCCAAGGTATACAGTAAACCTGAATTGAAGCATCGGAATCTACAACTGGACTCACAGGAGAGGTTCAAATCATAGAAAGATAACGTGTCTGTCCTCTTGTACTTAAGTCGGCATTGTGACATTTGTATTAAATTCGGATACAATTTCTGTGTTTCATCGTCAATAAGCAGGTCCAAGGTATACAGTAAACCTCAAGTGAAGCATCGGAATCTAAAACTGGACTCACAGGAGAGGTTCAAATCATACAAAGATAACGTGTCTGTCCTCTTGTAGTTAAGTCGTCATTGTGACATTTGTATTAAATTCGGATACAATTTCTGTGTTTCATCGTCAATAAGCAGGTCCAAGGTATACAGTAAACCTCAAGTGAAGCATCGGAATCTAAAACTGGACTCACAGGAGGGGTTCACATCATAGAAAGTTGAAGTATCAGTCCCCTTGCACTTAAGTCGGCATTGTGACTTTTGTATCAAATTCGGATGCAATTTCTGTGTTTCATCGTCAATAAGAAGGTCAAAGGTATACAGTAAACCTGAAGTGAAGCATCGGAATCTAAAACTGGACTCACAGGAGAGGTTCAAATCATAGAAAGGTAACGTGTCTGTCCCCTTGTACTTAAGTCGGCATTGTACCTTTTGTATTAAATTCGGATGCAATTTCTGTGTTTCATCGTCAATAAGAAGGTCCAAGGTATACAGTAAACCTGAAGAGAAGCATCGGAATCAAAAACTGGACTCACTGGAGGGGTTCAAATCATAGAAAGTTACAGTGTCAGTCCCCTTGGACTTAAGTCGGCATTGTGACTTTTGTATTAAATTCGGATACAATTTCTGTGTTTCATCGTCAATAAGCAGGTCCAAGGTATACAGTAAACCTCAAGTGAAGCATAGGAATCTAAAACTGGACTCACAGGAGAGGTTCAAATCATAGAAAGATAACGTGTCTGTCCTCTTGTAGTTAAGTCGACATTGTGCATTTTGTATTAAATTCGGATGCAATTTCTGTGTTTCATCGTCAATAAGAAGGTCCAAGGCATACAGAAAACCTGAAGTGAAGCATCGGAATCTGAAACTGGACTCACAGGAGGGGTTCAAATCACAGATAGTTAGAGTGTCAGTCCCCTTGTACTTAAGTCGGCATTGTGAATTTTTTATTAAATTCGGATGGAATTTCTGTGTGTCATCGTCAATAAGAAGGTCCAAGGTATACAGTAAACCTGAAGTGAAGCATCGGAATCTAAAACTGGACTCACAGGAGAGGTTCAAATCATAGGAAGATAACGTGTCTGTCCTCTTGTACTTAAGTCGGCATTGTGCCTTTTGTATTAAATTCGGATGCAGTTTCTCTGTTTCATCGTCAATAAGAAGGTCCAAGGTATACAGTAAAGCTGAAGTGAAGCATCGGAATCTAAAACTGGACTCACAGGAGTTGTTCAAATCATAGAAAGTTAGAGTGTCAGTCTCGTTGTACGTAAGTCGGCATTGTGACTCTGTATTAAATTCGGATGCAATTTCTGTGTTTCATCGTCAATAAGAAGGTCCAAGGTATACAGTATACCTGACGTGAAGCATCGGAATCTAAAACTGGACTCACTGGAGAGGTTTAAATCATAGAAATTTCTAATGTGTGTTCTCTTGTACTTAAGTCGGCATTGTGCCTTTTTTATAAAATTCGGATGCAATTTCTGTGTTACATAGTCAATAAGAAAGTCCAAGGTATACAGTAAACCTGAAGTGAAGCAACGGAATCTAAAACTGGACTCACAGGAGAGGTTCAAATCATAGAAAGATAATGTGTCTGTCCTCTTGTACTTTAGTCGGCATTGTGCCTTTTGTATTAAATTCGGATGCAATTTCTGTGTTTCATCGTCAATAAGAAGGTCCAAGGTATACAGTAAAACAGAAGTGAAGCATCGGAATCAAAAACTGGACTCACAGGAGAGGTTCAAATCATAGAAAGGTAACGTGTCTGTCCTCTTGTACTTATGTCGGCATTGTGCCTTTTGTATTAAATTCGGATGCAACTTCTATGTTTCATCTTCCATAAGAAGGTCCAAGGTATACAGTTAAGCTGAAGTGAAGCATCGGAATCTAAAACTGGACTCACAGGAGAGGTTTAAATCATAGAAATTTCGGGTGTGGGTCCTCTTGTACTTAAGTCGGCATTGTGCCTTTTGTATTAGATTCGGATGCAATTTCTGTGTTACATTGTCAATAAGAAGGTCCAAGGTATACAGTAAACCTGAAGTGAAACAACGGAATCTAAAACTGGACTCACAGGAGAGGTTCAAATCATAGAATGGTAACGTGTCTGTCCTCTTGTACTTTAGTCGGCTTTGTGCCTTTTCTATTAAATTCGGATGCAATTTCTGTGTTTCGTCGTCAATAAGAAGGTCCAAGGTATACAGTAAACTTGAAGTGAAGCATCGGAATGTAAAACTGGACTCACAGGAGAGGTTCAAATCACTGAAAGTTAGAACGTCAGTCTCCTTGTACTTAAGTCGGCATTGTGCCTTTTGTATTAAATTCGGATGCAATTTCTGTGTTTCATCGTAAATAAGAAGGTCCAAGGTATACAGTAAACCTGAAGTGAAGCATCGGTATCTAAAACTGGACTCACTGGAGAGGTTCAAATCATAGATAGGTAACGTGTCTGTCCTCTTGTACTTAAGTCGGCATTGTGCCTTTTGTATTAAATTCGGAAGCAATTTCTGTGTTTCATCGTCAACAAGAAGGTCCAAAGTATACAGTAAACCTGAAGTGAAGCATCGGAATCTAAAACTTGACTCACAGGACGGGTTCAAATCATAGAAAATTAGAGTGTCAGTCCCCTTGTACTTAAGTCGGCATTGTGACTTTTGTATTAAATTCGGATGCAATTTCTGTGTTTCATCGTCCATAAGCAGGTCCAAGGAATACAGTAAACCTGAAGTGAAGCATCGGAATCTAAAACTGGACTCACAGGAGAGGTTCAAATCATAGAAAGATAACGTTTCTGTCCACTTGTACTTAAGTCGGCATTGTGCCTTTTGTATTAAATTCGGATGCAATTTCTGTGTTTCATCGTCAATAAGAAGGTCCAAGGTATACAGTAAACCTAAAGTGAAGCATCGGAATCTAAAACTGGACTCACAGGAGGGGTTCAAATCATAGAAAGTTAGAGTGTCAGTCCCCTTGTACTTAAGTCGGCATTGTGACTTTTGTATTAAATTCGGATGCAATTTCTGTGTTTCATCGTCAATAAGAAGGTCCAAGGTATACAGTAAACCTGAAGTGAAGCATCGGAATCTGAAACTGGACTCACAGGAGGGGTTCAAATCACAGATAGTTAGAGTGTTAGTCCCCTTGTACTTAAGTCGGCATTGTGAATTTTGTATTAAATTCGGATGCAATTTCTGTGTGTCATCGTCAACAAGAAGGTCCAAGGTATACAGTAAACCTGAAGTGAAGCATCGGAATCTAAAACTGGACTCACAGGAGAGGTTCAAATCATAGGAAGATAACGTGTCTGTCCTCTTGTACTTAAGTCGGCATTGTGCCTTTTGTATTAAATTCGGATGCAGTTTCTCTGTTTCATCGTCAATAAGAAGGTCCAAGGTATACAGTAAAGCTGAAGTGAAGCATCGGAATCTAAAACTGGACTCACAGGAGGGGTTCAAATCATAGAAAGTTAGAGTGTCTGTCTCGTTGTACGTAAGTCGGCATTGTGACTCTGTATTAAATTCGGATGCTATTTCTGTGCTTCATCGTCAATAAGAAGGTCCAAGGTATACAGTATACCTGACGTGAAGCATCGGAATCTAAAACTGGACTCACTGGAGAGGTTTAAATCATAGAAATTTCTAATGTGTGTTCTCTTGTACTTAAGTCGGCATTGTGCCTTTTTTATAAAATTCGGATGCAATTTCTGTGTTACATAGTCAATAAGAAAGTCCAAGGTATACAGTAAACCTGAAGTGAAGCAACGGAATCTAAAACTGGACTCACAGGAGAGGTTCAAATCATAGAAAGAAACGTGTCTGTCCTCTTGTACTTTAGTCGGCATTGTGCCTTTTGTATTAAATTCGGATGCAATTTCTGTGTTTCATCTTCAATAAGAAGGTCCAAGGTATACAGTTAAGCTGAAGTGAAGCATCGGAATCTAAAACTGGACTCACAGGAGAGGTTTAAATCATAGAAATTTCGGGTGTGAGTCCTCTTGTACTTAAGTCGGCATTGTGCCTTTTGTATTAGATTCGGATGCAATTTCTGTGTTACATTGTCAATAAGAAGGTCCAAGGTATACAGTAAACCTGAAGTGAAGCAACGGAATCTAAAACTGGACTCACAGGAGAAGTTCAAATCATAGAATGGTAACGTGTCTGTCCTCTTGTACTTTAGTCGGCTTTGTGCCTTTTCTATTAAATTCGGATGCAATTTCTGTGTTTCGTCGTCAATAAGAAGGTCCAAGGTATACAGTAAACCTGAAGTGAAGCATCGGATTCTAAACCTGGATTCACAGGAGAGGTTCAAATCACAGAAAGTTAGAACGTCAGTCTCCTTGTACTTAAGTCGGCATTGTGCCTTTTGTATTAAATTCGGATGCAATTTCTATGTTTCATCGTAAATAAAAAGGTCCAAGGTATACAGTAAACCTGAAGTGAAGCATCGGAATCTAAAACTGGACTCACAGGAGAGGTTCAAATCATAGAAAGGTAACGTGTCTGTCCTCTTGTACTTAAGTCGGCATTGTGCCTTTTGTATTAAATTCGGATGCAATTTCTGTGTTTCATCGTCAACAAGAAGGTCCAAAGTATACAGTAAACCTGAAGTGAAGCATCGGAATCTAAAACTTGACTCACAGGACGGGTCCAAATCATAGAAAATTAGACTGTCAGTCCCTTGTACTTAAGTCGGCATTGTGACTTTTGTATTAAATTCGGATGCAATTTCTGTGTTTCATCGTCCATAAGCAGGTCCAAGGAATACAGTAAACCTGAAGTGAAGCATCGGAATCTAAAACTGGACTCACAGGAGGGGTTCAAATCATAGAAAGATAACGTTTCTGTCCACTTGTACTTAAGTCGGCATTGTGCCTTTTGTATTAAATTCGGATGCAATTTCTGTGTTTCATCGTCAATAAGAAGGTCCAAGGTATACAGTAAACCTAAAGTGAAGCATCGGAATCTAAAACTGGACTCACAGGAGGGGTTCAAATCATAGAAAGTTAGAGTGTCAGTCCCCTTGTACTTAAGTCGGCATTGTGCCTTTTGTATTAAATTCGGATGCAATTTCTGTGTTTCATCGTCAATAAGAAGGTCCAAGGTATACAGTAAACCTGAAGTGAAGCATCGGAATCTAAAACTGGACTCACAGGAGAGGTTCAAATCATAGAAAGATTACGTGTCTGTCCTCTTGTACTTAAGTCGGCATTGTGATTTTTGTATTAAATTCCGATGCAATTTCTGTGTTTCATCGTCAATAAGATGGTCCAAGGTATACAGTAAATCTGAAGTGAAGCATCGGAATCTAAAACTGGACAACGGGAAAGGTTCAAATCATAGAAAGATAACGTGTCTGTCCCCTTGTACTTAAGACGGCATTGTGACTTTTGTATTAAATTCGGATGCAATTTCTGTGTTTCATCGTCAATAAGAAGGTCCAAGGTGTACAGTAAACCTGAAGTGAAGCATCGGAATCTAAAACTGGACACACAGGAGAGGTTCAAATCATAGAAAGTTAGAACGTCAGTCTCCTTATACTTAAGTCGGCATTGTGCCTTTTGTTTTAAATTCGGATGCAATTTCTGTAAGTCATCGTCAATAAGAAGGTCCAAGGTATACAGTAAACCTGAAGTGAAGCATCGGAATCTAAAACTGGACTCACAGGAGGGGTTCAAATCATAGAAAGTTAGAGTGTCAGTGCCCTTGTACTTAAGTCGGCATTGTGACTTTTGTATTAAATTCGGATGCAATTTCTGTGTTTCTTCGTCAATAACAATGTCAAAGGTATACAGTCAATGTGAAGTGAAGCATCAGAATCTAAAACTGGACTCACAGGAGTGGTTCAAATCATAGGAAGATAACGTGCCTGTCCTCTTGTACTTAAGTCGGCATTGTGCCTTTTGTACTAAATTCGGATGCAATATCTGTGTTTCATCGTCAATAGGAAGATCCAATGTATACAGTACACCTGAAGTGAAGCATCGGAATCAAAAACAGGACTCACAGGAGGGGTTCAAATCATAGAAAGTTAGAGTGTCAGTCCCCTTGTACTTAAGTCGGCATTGTGACTTTTGTATTAAATTCGGATGCAAGTTCTGTGTTTCATCGTTAATAAGAAGGTCCAAGGTATACAGTAAACCTGAAGTGAAGCATCGGAACCTAAAACTGGACTCACAGGAGAGGTTTAAATCATAGAAATTTCGTGTGTGAGTCCTCTTGTACTTAAGTCGGCATTGTGCCTTTTCTATTAAATTCGGATGCAATTTCTGTGTTACATTGTCAATAAGAAGGTCCAAGGTATACAGTAAACCTGAAGTGAAACATCGGAATCTAAAACTGGACTCACAGGAGAGGTTCAAATCATAGGAAGATAACGTGTCTGTCCTCTTGTACTTAAGTCGGCATTGTGCCTTTTGTATTAAATTCGGATGCAGCTTCTCTGTTTCATCGTCAATAAGAAGGTCCAAGGTATACTGTAAAGCTGAAGTGAAGCATCGGAATCTAAAACTGGACTCACAGGAGAGGTTCAAATCATAGAAAGATTACGTGTCTGTCCTCTTGTACTTAAGTCGGCATTGTGCCTTTTGTATTAAATTCCGATGCAATTTCTGTGTTTCATCGTCAATAAGATGGTCCAACATATACAGTAAACCTGAAGTGAAGCATCGGAATCTAAAACTGGACTCACGGGAGAGGTTCAAATCATAGAAAGATAACGTGTCTGTCCCCTTGTACTTGAGACGGCATTGTGACTTTTGTATTAAATTCGGATGCAATTTCTGTGTTTCATCGTCAATAAGAAGGTCCAAGGTGTACAGTAAACCTGAAGTGAAGCATCAGAATCTAAAACTGGACTCACAGGATGGGTTCAAATCATAGAAAGTTAGAGTGTCAGTGCCCTTGTACTTAAGTCGGCATTGTGACATTTGTATTAAATTCGGATGCAATTTCTGTGTTTCTTCGTCAATAACAATGTCAAAGGTATACAGTAAATGTGAAGTGAAGCATCAGAATCTAAAA
Source organism: Schistocerca piceifrons (assembly GCF_021461385.2). Classification (NCBI taxonomy): domain Eukaryota; kingdom Metazoa; phylum Arthropoda; class Insecta; order Orthoptera; family Acrididae; genus Schistocerca; species Schistocerca piceifrons. Next base: position 106,813 of record NW_025727611.1, read on the forward strand.
CTGGTCTCACAGGAGTGGTTCAAATCATAGGAAGATAACGTGCCTGTCCTCTTGTACTTAAGTCGGCATTGTGCCTTTTGTACTAAATTCGGATGCAATATCTGTGTTTCATCGTCAATAGGAAGATCCAATGTATACAGTACACCTGAAGTGAAGCATCGGAATCAAAAACTGGACTCACAGGAGGGGTTCAAATCATAGAAAGTTAGAGTGTCAGTCCCCTTGCACTTAAGTCGGCATTGTGACTTTTGTATCAAATTCGGATGCAATTTCTGTGTTTCATCGTCAATAAGAAGGTCCAAGGTATACAGTAAACCTAAAGTGAAGCATCGGAATCTAAAACTTGACTCACAGGAGGGGTTCAAATCATAGAAAGTTAGAGTGTCAGTCCCCTTGTACTTAAGTCGGCATTGTGACTTTTGTATTAAATTCGGATGCAATTTCTGTGTTTCATCGTCAATAAGAAGGTCCAAGGTATACAGTAAACCTGAAGTGAAGCATCGGAATCTGAAACTGGACTCACAGGAGGGGTTCAAATCACAGATAGTTAGAGTGTCAGTCCCCTTGTACTTAAGTCGGCATTGTGAATTTTGTATTAAATTCGGATGCAATTTCTGTGTGTCATCGTCAATAAGAAGGTCCAAGGTATACAGTAAACCTGAAGTGAAGCATCGGAATCTAAAACTGGACTCACAGGAGAGGTTCAAATCATAGGAAGATAAAGTGTCTGTCCTCTTGTACTTAAGTCGGCATTGTGCCTTTTGTATTAAATTCGGATACAGTTTCTCTGTTTCATCGTCAATAAGAAGGTCCAAGGTATACAGTAAAGCTGAAGTGAAGCATCGGAATCTAAAACTGGACTCACAGGAGAGGTTCAAATCATAGAAAGTTAGAGTGTCAGTCTCGTTGTACGTAAGTCGGCATTGTGACTCTGTATTAAATTCGGATGCAATTTCTGTGTTTCATCGTCAATAAGAAGGTCCAAGGTATACAGTATACCTGACGTGAAGCATCGGAATCTAAAACTGGACTCACTGGAGAGGTTTAAATCATAGAAATTTCTAATGTGTGTTCTCTTGTACTTAAGTCGGCATTGTGCCTTTTTTATAAAATTCGGATGCAATTTCTGTGTTACATATTCAATAAGAAAGTCCAAGGTATACAGTAAACCTGAAGTGAAGCAACGGAATCTAAAACTGGACTCACAGGAGAGGTTCAAATCATAGAAAGATAACGTGTCTGTCCTCTTGTACTTTAGTCGGCATTGTGCCTTTTGTATTAAATTCGGATGCAATTTCTGTGTTTCATCGTCAATAAGAAGGTCCAAGGTATACAGTAAAACTGAAGTGAAGCATCGGAATCAAAAACTGGACTCACAGGAGAGGTTCAAATCATGGAAAGGTAACGTGTCTGTCCTCTTGTACTTATGTCGGCATTGTGCCATTTGTATTAAATTCGGATGCAATTTCTGTGTTTCATCTTCAATAAGAAGGTCCAAGGTATACAGTTAAGCTGAAGTGAAGCATCGGAATCAAAAACTGGACTCACAGGAGTGGTTTAAATCATAGAAATTTCGGGTGTGAGTCCTCTTGTACTTAAGTCGGCATTGTGCCTTTTGTATTAGATTCGGATGCAATTTCTGTGTTACATTGTCAATAAGAAGGTCCAAGGCATACAGTAAACCTGTAGTGAAGCAACGGAATCTAAAACTGGACTCACAGGAGAGGTTCAAATCATAGAATGGTAACGTGTCTGTCCTCTTGTACTTTAGTCGGCTTTGTGCCTTTTCTATTAAATTCGGATGCAATTTCTGTGTTTCGTCGTCAATAAGAAGGTCCAAGGTATACAGTAAACCTGAAGTGAAGCATCGGAATCTAAAACTGGACTCACAGGAGAGGTTCAAATCACAGAAAGTTAGAACGTCAGTCTCCTTGTACTTAAGTCGGCATTGTGCCTTTTGTATTAAATTCGGATGCAATTTCTGTGTTTCATCGTAAATAAGAAGGTCCAAGGTATACAGTAAACCTGAAGTGAAGCATCAGAATCTATAACTGGACTCACAGGAGAGGTTCAAATCATAGGAAGATAACGTGTCTGTCCTCTTGTACTTAAGTCGGCATTGTGCCTTTTGTATTAAATTCGGATGCAGTTTCTCTGTTTCATCGTCAATAAGAAGGTCCAAGGTATACAGTAAAGCTGAAGTGAAGCATCGGAATCTAAAACTGGACTCACAGGAGAGGTTCAAATCATAGAAAGATTTCGTGTCTGTCCTCTTGTACTTAAGTCGGCATTGTGCCTTTTGTATTAAATTCCGATGCAATTTCTGTGTTTCATCGTCAATAAGATGGTCCAAGGTATACAGTAAACCTGAAGTGAAGCATCGGAATCTAAAACTGGACTCACGGGAGAGGTTCAAATCATAGAAAGATAACGTGTCTGTCCCCTTGTACTTAAGACGGCATTGTGACTTTTGTATTAAATTCGGATGCAATTTCTGTGTTTCATCGTCAATAAGAAGGTCCAAGGTGTACAGTAAACCTGAAGTGAAGCATCGGAATCTGAAACTGGACTCACAGGAGGGGTTCAAATCACAGATAGTTAGAGTGTCAGTCCCCTTGTACTTAAGTCGGCATTGTGAATTTTGTATTAAATTCGGATGCAATTTCTGTGTGTCATCGTCAATAAGAAGGTCCAAGGTATACAGTAAACCTGAAGTGAAGCATCGGAATCTAAAACTGGACTCACAGGAGAGGTTCAAATCATAGGAAGATAAAGTGTCTGTCCTCTTGTACTTAAGTCGGCATTGTGCCTTTTGTATTAAATTCGGATACAGTTTCTCTGTTTCATCGTCAATAAGAAGGTCCAAGGTATACAGTAAAGCTGAAGTGAAGCATCGGAATCTAAAACTGGACTCACAGGAGAGGTTCAAATCATAGAAAGTTAGAGTGTCAGTCTCGTTGTACGTAAGTCGGCATTGTGACTCTGTATTAAATTCGGATGCAATTTCTGTGTTTCATCGTCAATAAGAAGGTCCAAGGTATACAGTATACCTGACGTGAAGCATCGGAATCTAAAACTGGACTCACTGGAGAGGTTTAAATCATAGAAATTTCTAATGTGTGTTCTCTTGTACTTAAGTCGGCATTGTGCCTTTTTTATAAAATTCGGATGCAATTTCTGTGTTACATATTCAATAAGAAAGTCCAAGGTATACAGTAAACCTGAAGTGAAGCAACGGAATCTAAAACTGGACTCACAGGAGAGGTTCAAATCATAGAAAGATAACGTGTCTGTCCTCTTGTACTTTAGTCGGCATTGTGCCTTTTGTATTAAATTCGGATGCAATTTCTGTGTTTCATCGTCAATAAGAAGGTCCAAGGTATACAGTAAAACTGAAGTGAAGCATCGGAATCAAAAACTGGACTCACAGGAGAGGTTCAAATCATGGAAAGGTAACGTGTCTGTCCTCTTGTACTTATGTCGGCATTGTGCCATTTGTATTAAATTCGGATGCAATTTCTGTGTTTCATCTTCAATAAGAAGGTCCAAGGTATACAGTTAAGCTGAAGTGAAGCATCGGAATCAAAAACTGGACTCACAGGAGTGGTTTAAATCATAGAAATTTCGGGTGTGAGTCCTCTTGTACTTAAGTCGGCATTGTGCCTTTTGTATTAGATTCGGATGCAATTTCTGTGTTACATTGTCAATAAGAAGGTCCAAGGCATACAGTAAACCTGTAGTGAAGCAACGGAATCTAAAACTGGACTCACAGGAGAGGTTCAAATCATAGAATGGTAACGTGTCTGTCCTCTTGTACTTTAGTCGGCTTTGTGCCTTTTCTATTAAATTCGGATGCAATTTCTGTGTTTCGTCGTCAATAAGAAGGTCCAAGGTATACAGTAAACCTGAAGTGAAGCATCGGAATCTAAAACTGGACTCACAGGAGAGGTTCAAATCACAGAAAGTTAGAACGTCAGTCTCCTTGTACTTAAGTCGGCATTGTGCCTTTTGTATTAAATTCGGATGCAATTTCTGTGTTTCATCGTAAATAAGAAGGTCCAAGGTATACAGTAAACCTGAAGTGAAGCATCAGAATCTATAACTGGACTCACAGGAGAGGTTCAAATCATAGGAAGATAACGTGTCTGTCCTCTTGTACTTAAGTCGGCATTGTGCCTTTTGTATTAAATTCGGATGCAGTTTCTCTGTTTCATCGTCAATAAGAAGGTCCAAGGTATACAGTAAAGCTGAAGTGAAGCATCGGAATCTAAAACTGGACTCACAGGAGAGGTTCAAATCATAGAAAGATTTCGTGTCTGTCCTCTTGTACTTAAGTCGGCATTGTGCCTTTTGTATTAAATTCCGATGCAATTTCTGTGTTTCATCGTCAATAAGATGGTCCAAGGTATACAGTAAACCTGAAGTGAAGCATCGGAATCTAAAACTGGACTCACGGGAGAGGTTCAAATCATAGAAAGATAACGTGTCTGTCCCCTTGTACTTAAGACGGCATTGTGACTTTTGTATTAAATTCGGATGCAATTTCTGTGTTTCATCGTCAATAAGAAGGTCCAAGGTGTACAGTAAACCTGAAGTGAAGCATCGGAATCTAAAACCGGACACACAGGAGAGGTTCAAATCATAGAAAGTTAGAACGTCAGTCTCCTTGTACTTAAGTCGGCATTGTGCCTTTTGTTTTAAATTCGGATGCAATTTCTGTAAGTCATCGTCAATAAGAAGGTCCAAGGTATACAGTAAACCTGAAGTGAAGCATCGGAATCTAAAACTGGACTCACAGGAGGGGTTCAAATCATAGAAAGTTAGAGTGTCAGTGCCCTTGTACTTAAGTCGGCATTGTGACTTTTGTATTAAATTCGGATGCAATTTCTGTGTTTCTTCGTCAATAACAATGTCAAAGGTATACAGTAAATGTGAAGTGAAGCATCAGAATCTAAAACTGGACTCACAGGAGTGGTTCAAATCATAGGAAGATAACGTGCCTGTCCTCTTGTACTTAAGTCGGCATTGTGCCTTTTGTACTAAATTCGGATGCAATATCTGTGTTTCATCGTCAATGGGAAGATCCAATGTATACAGTACACCTGAAGTGAAGCATCGGAATCAAAAACTGGACTCACAGGAGGGGTTCAAATCATAGAAAGTTAGAGTGTCAGTCAACTTGTACTTAAGTCGGCATTGTGACTTTTGTATCAAATTCGGATGCAAGTTCTGTGTTTCATCGTTAATAAGAAGGTCCAAGGTATACAGTAAACCTGAAGTGAAGCATCGGAACCTAAAACTGGACTCACAGGAGAGGTTTAAATCATAGAAATTTCGTGTGTGAGTCCTCTTGTACTTAAGTCGGCATTGTGCCTTTTCTATTAAATTCGGATGCAATTTCTGTGTTACATTGTCAATAAGAAGGTCCAAGGTATACAGTAAACCTGAAGTGAAGCATCGGAATCTAAAACTGGACTCACAGGAGAGGTTCAAATCATAGGAAGATAACGTGTCTGTCCTCTTGTACTTAAGTCGGCATTGTGCCTTTTGTATTAAATTCGGATGCAGTTTCTCTGTTTCATCGTCAATAAGAAGGTCCAAGGTATACAGTAAAGCTGAAGTGAAGCATCGGAATCTAAAACTGGACTCACAGGAGAGGTTCAAATCATAGAAAGATTTCGTGTCTGTCCTCTTGTATTTAAGTCGGCATTGTGCCTTTTGTATTAAATTCCGATGCAATTTCTGTGTTTCATCGTCAATAAGATGGTCCAAGGTATACAGTAATCCTGAAGTGAAGCATCGGAATCTAAAACTGGACTCACGGGAGAGGTTCAAATCATAGAAAGATAACGTGTCTGTCCCCTTGTACTTAAGACGGCATTGTGACTTTTGTATTAAATTCGGATGCAATTTCTGTGTTTCATCGTCAATAAGAAGGTCCAAGGTGTACAGTAAACCTGAAGTGAAGCATCGGAATCTAAAACTGGACACACAGGAGAGGTTCAAATCATAGAAAGTTAGAACGTCAGTCTCCTTGTACTTAAGTCGGCATTGTGCCTTTTGTTTTAAATTCGGATGCAATTTCTGTAAGTCATCGTCAATAAGAAGGTCCAAGGTATACAGTAAACCTGAAGTGAAGCATCGGAATCTAAAACTGGACTCACAGGAGGGGTTCAAATCATAGAAAGTTAGAGTGTCAGTGCCCTTGTACTTAAGTCGGCATTGTGACTTTTGTATTAAATTCGGATGCAATTTCTGTGTTTCTTCGTCAATAACAATGTCAAAGGTATACACTAAATGTGAAGTGAAGCATCAGAATCTAAAACTGGACTCACAGGAGTGGTTCAAATCATAACAAGATAACGTGCCTGTCCTCTTGTACTTAAGTCGGCATTGTGCCTTTTGTACTAAATTCGGATGCAATATCTGTGTTTCATCGTCAATAGGAAGATCCAATGTATACAGTACACCTGAAGTGAAGCATCGGAATCAAAAACTGGACTCACAGGAGGGGTTCAAATCATAGAAAGTTAGAGTGTCAGTCCCCTTGAACTTAAGTCGGCATTGTGACTTTTGTATTAAATTCGGATGCAAGTTCTGTGTTTCATCGTTAATAAGAAGGTCCAAGGTATACAGTAAACCTGAAGTGAAGCATCGGAACCTAAAACTGGACTCACAGGAGAGGTTTAAATCATAGAAATTTCGTGTGTGAGTCCTCTTGTACTTAAGTCGGCATTGTGCCTTTTGTATTAAATTCGGATGCAGTTTCTCTGTTTCATCGTCAATAAGAAGGTCCAAGGTATACAGTAAAGCTGAAGTGAAGCATCGGAATCTAAAACTGGACTCACAGGAGGGGTTTATATCATAGAAAGTTTGAGTGTCAGTCTCGTTGTACGTAAGTCGGCATTGTGACTCTGTATTAAATTCGGATGCAATTTCTGTGTTTCATCGTCAATAAGAAGGTCCAAGGTATACAGTATACCTGAAGTGAAGCATCGGAATCTAAAACTGGACTCACTGGAGAGGTTTAAATCATAGAAATTTCTAATGTGTGTTCTCTTGTACTTAAGTCGGCATTGTGCCTTTTTTATAAAATTCGGATGCAATTTCTGTGTTACATAGTCAATAAGAAAGTCCAAGGTATACAGTAAACCTGAAGTGAAGCAACGGAATCTAAAACTGGACTCACAGGAGAGGTTCAAATCATAGAAAGATAACGTGTCTGTCCTCTTGTACTTTACTCGGCATTGTGCCTTTTGTATTAAATTCGGATGCAATTTCTGTGTTTCATCGTCAATAAGAAGGTCCAAGGTATACAGTAAACCTGAAGTGAAGCATCGGAATTTAAAACTGGGCTCACAGGAGGGGTTCAGATCATAGAAAGTTAGAGTGTCTGTCCTCTTGTACTTAAGTCGGCATTGTGCCTTTTGTATTAAATTCGGATGCAATATCTGTGTTTCATCGTCAATAGGACGGTCCAAGGTATACAGTACACCTGAAGTGAAGCATCGGAATCAAAAACTGGACTCACAGGAGGGGTTCAAATCATAGAAAATTGAGTGTCAGTCCACTTGTACTTATGTCGGCATTGTGCCTTTTGTATTGAATGCGGATGCAATATCTGTGTTTCATCGTCAATAGGTAGGTCCAAGGTATACAGTACACTAGAAGTGTAGCATCGGAATCAAAAACTGGACTCACAGGAGGGGTTCAAATCATAAAAAATTAGAGTGTCAGTCCTCTTGTACTTAAGTCGGCATTGTGACTTTTGTATTAAATTCGGATGCAATTTCTGTGTTTCATCGTCAATAAGAAGGTCCAAGGTATGCAGTAAACCTGAAGTGAAGCATCGGAATCTAAAACTGGACTCACAGGAGAGGTTTAAATCATAGGAATTTCGGGTGTGAGTCCTCTTGTACATAAGTCGGCATTGTGCCTTTTGTATTAAATTCGGATGCAATTTCTGTGTTTCATCGTCCATAAGCAGGTCCAAGGAAAACAGTAAACCTGAAGTGAAGCATCGGAATCTAAAACTGGACTCACAGGAGGGGTTCAAATCATAGAAAGATAACGTTTCTGTCCACTTGTACTTAAGTCGGCATTGTGCCTTTTGTATTAAATTCGGATGCAATTTCTGTGTTTCATCGTCAATAAGAAGGTAGAAGGTATACAGTAAACCTAAAGTGAAGCATCGGAATCTAAAACTGGACTCACAGGAGGGGTTCAAATCATAGAAAGTTAGAGTGTCAGTCCCCTTGTACTTAAGTCGGCATTGTGACTTTTGTATTAAATTCGGATGCAATTTCTGTGTTTCATCGTCAATAAGAAGGTCCAAGGAATACAGTAAACCTGAAGTGAAGCATCGGAATCTAAAACTGGACTCACAGGAGAGGTTCAAATCATAGAAAGATAACGTGTCTGTCCTCTTGTACTTAAGTCGGCATTGTGCCTTTTGTATTAAATTCGGATGCAATTTCAGTGTTTCATCGTCAATAAGAAGGTCCAAGGTATACAGTAAACCTGAAGTGAAGCATCGGAATCTAAAACTGGACTCACAGGAGACGTTCAAATCATAGAAAGATTACGTGTCTGTCCTCTTGTACTTAAGTCGGCATTGTGCCTTTTGTATTAAATTCCGATGCAATTTCTGTGTTTCATCGTCAATAAGATGGTCCAAGGTATACAGTAAACCTGAAGTGAAGCATCGGAATCTAAAACTGGACTCACGGGAGAGGTTCAAATCATAGAAAGATAACGTGTCTGTCCCCTTGTACTTAAGACGGCATTGTGACTTTTGTATTAAATTCGGATGCAATTTCTGTGTTTCATCGTCAATAAGAAGGTCCAAGGTGTACAGTAAACCTGAAGTGAAGCATCGGAATCTAAAACTGGACACACAGGAGAGGTTCAAATTATAGAAAAATAGAACGTCAGTCTCCTTGTACTTAAGTCGGCATTGTGCCTTTTGTTTTAAATTCGGATGCAATTTCTGTAACTCATCGTCAATAAGAAGGTCCAAGGTGTACAGTAAACCTGAAGTGAAGCATCGGAATCAAAAACTGGACTCACAGGAGGGGTTCAAATCATAGAAAGTTAGAGTGTCAGTGCCCTTGTACTTAAGTCGGCATTGTGACTTTTGTATTAAATTCGGATGCAATTTCTGTGTTTCTTCGTCAATAACAAGGTGAAGGTTATACAGTAAATGTGAGGTGAAGCATCAGAATCTAAAACTGGACTCACAGGAGTGGTTCAAATCATAGGAAGATAACGTGCCTGTCCTCTTGTACTTAAGTCGGCATTGTGCCTTTTGTACTAAATTCGGATGCAATATCTGTGTTTCATCGTCAATAGGAAGATCCAATGTATACAGTACACCTGAAGTGAAGCATCGGAATCAAAAACTGGACTCGAAGGAGGGGTTCAAATCATAGAAAGTTAGAGTGTCAGTCCCCTTGTACTTCAGTAGGCATTGTGACTTTTGTATTAAATTCGGATGCAAGTTCTGTGTTTCATCGTTAATAAGAAGGTCCAAGGTATACAGTAGACCTGAAGTGAAGCATCGGAACCTAAAACTGGACTCACAGGAGAGGTTTTAATCATAGAAATTTCGTGTGTGAGTCCTCTTGTACTTAAGTCGGCATTGTGCCTTTTGTGTTAAATTCGGATGGAATATCTGTGTTTCATCGTCAATAGGAAGGTCCAAGGTATACAGTACACCTGAAGTGAAGCATCGGAATCAAAAACTGGACTCACAGGAGGGGTTCAAATCATAGAAAATTAGAGTGTCAGTCCCCTTGTACTTAAGTCGGCATTGTGACTTTTGTATTAAATTCGGATGCAATTTCTGTGTTTCATCGTCCATAAGCAGGTCCAAGGAATACAGTAAACCTGAAGTAAAGCATCGGAATCTAAAACTGGACTCACAGGAGGGGTTCAAATCATAGAAAGATAACGTTTCTGTCCACTTGTACTTAAGTCGGCATTGTGCCTTTTGTATTAAATTCGGATGCAATTTCTGTGTTTCATCGTCAATAAGAAGGTCCAGGGTATACAGTAAACCTAAAGTGAAGCATCGGAATCTAAAACTGGACTCACAGGAGGGGTTCAAATTATAGAAAGTTAGAGTGTCAGTAGCCTTGTACTTAAATCGGCATTGTGACTTTTGTATTAAATGCGGATGCAATTTCTGTGTTTCATCGTCAATAAGAAGGTCCAAGGTACACAGTGAACCTGAAGTGAAGCATCGGAATCTACAACTGGACTCGCAGGAGAGGTTCAAATCATAGAAAGTTAGAGTGTCAGTCCTCTTGTACTTAAGTCGGCATTGTGCCTTTTGTATTAAATTCGGATGCAATATCTTTGTTTCATCGTCAATAGGACGGTCCAAGGTATACAGTACACCTAAAGTGAAGCATCGGAATCAAAAACTGGACTCACTGGAGGGGTTCAAATCATAGAAAATTGAGTGTCAGTCCACTTGTACTTATGTCGGAATTGTGCTTTTTGTATTGAATGCGGATGCAATATCTGTGTTTCATCGTCAATATGTAGGTCCAAGGTATACAGTACCCTTGAAGTGAAGCATCGGAATCAAAAACTGGACTCACAGGAGGGGTTCAAATCATAAAAAATTAGAGTGTCAGTCCTCTTGTACTTAAGTCGGCATTGTGACTTTTGTATTAAATTCGGATGCAATTTCTGTGTTTCATCGTCAATAAGAAGGTCCAAGGTATGCAGTACACCTGAAGTGAAGCATCGGAATCTAAAACTGGACTCACAGGAGAGGTTCAAATCATGGAAAGTGAAAGTCTCATTCCTCTTTGACTTAAGTCGGTATTGAGCCTTTTGTATTAAATTCGGATGCAATTTCTGTGTTTCATCGTAAATAAGAAGGTCCAAGGTATACAGTAAACCTGAAGTGAAGCATCGGAATCTAAAACTGGACTCACAGGAGAGGTTCAAATCATAGAAAGGTAACGTGTCTGTCCTCTTGTACTTAAGTCGGCATTGTGCCTTTTGTATTAAATTCGGATGCAATTTCTGTGTTTCATCGTCAACAAGAAGGTCCAAAGTATACAGTAAACCTGAAGTGAAGCATCGGAATCTAAAACCTGACTCACAGGACGGGTTCAAATCATAGAAAATTAGAGTGTCAGTCCCCTTGTACTTAAGTCGGCATTGTGACTTTTGTATTAAATTCGGATGCAATTTCTGTGTTTCATCGTCCATAAGCAGGTCCAAGGAATACAGTAAACCTGAAGTGAAGCATCGGAATCTAAAACTGGACTCACAGGAGGGGTTCAAATCATAGAAAGATAACGTTTCTGTCCACTTGTACTTAAGTCGGCATTGTGCCTTTTGTATTAAATTCGGATGCAATTTCTGTGTTTCATCGTCAATAAGAAGGTCCAAGGTATACAGTAAACCTAAAGTGAAGCATCGGAATCTAAAACTGGACTCACAGGAGGGGTTCAAATCATAGAAAGTTAGAGTGTCAGTCCCCTTGTACTTAAGTCGGCATTGTGACTTTTGTATTAAATTCGGATGCAATTTCTGTGTTTCATCGTCAATAAGAAGGTCCAAGGTATACAGTAAACCTGAAGTGAAGCATCGGAATCTAAAACTGGACTCACAGGAGAGGTTCAAATCATAGAAAGATAACGTGTCTGTCCTCTTGTACTTAAGTCGGCATTGTGCCTTTTGTATTAAATTCGGATGCAATTTCTGTGTTTCATCGTCAATAAGAAGGTCCAAGGTATACAGTAAACCTGAAGTGAAGCATCGGAATCTCAAACTGGACTCACAGGAGAGGTTCAAATCATAGAAAGATTACGTGTCTGTCCTCTTGTACTTAAGTCGGCATTGTGCCTTTTGTATTAAATTCCGATGCAATTTCTGTGTTTCATCGTCAATAAGATGGTCCAAGGTATACAGTAAACCTGAAGTGAAGCATCGGAATCTAAAACTGGACTCACGGGAGAGGTTCAAATCATAGAAAGATAACGTGTCTGTCCCCTTGTACTTAAGACGGCATTGTGACTTTTGTATTAAATTCGGATGCAATTTCTGTGTTTCATCGTCAATAAGAAGGTCCAAGGTGTACAGTAAACCTGAAGTGAAGCATCGGAATCTAAAACTGGACACACAGGAGAGGTTCAAATCATAGAAAGTTAGAACGTCAGTCTCCTTGTACTTAAGTCGGCATTGTGCCTTTTGTTTTAAATTCGGATGCAATTTCTGTAAGTCATCGTCAATAAGAAGGTCCAAGGTATACAGTAAACCTGAAGTGAAGCATCGGAATCTAAAACTGGACTCACAGGAGGGGTTCAAATCATAGAAAGTTAGAGTGTCAGTGCCCTTGTACTTAAGTCGGCATTGTGCCTTTTGTTTTAAATTCGGATGCAATTTCTGTAAGTCATCGTCAATAAGAAGGTCCAAGGTATACAGTAAACTTGAAGTGAAGCATCGGAACCTAAAACTGGTCTCACAGGAGAGGTTTAATTCATAGAAATTTCGTGTGTGAGTCCTCTTGTACTTAAGTCGGCATTGTGCCTTTTCTATTAAATTCGGATGCAATTTCTGTGTTACATTGTCAATAAGAAGGTCCAAGGTATACAGTAAACCTGAAGTGAAGAATCGGAATCTAAAACTGGACTCACAGGAGAGGTTTAATCATGGAAAGTTAGAGTGTGAGTCATCTTATACTTAAGTCGGCATTGTGCCTTTTGTGTTAAATTCGGATGCAATATCTGTGTTTCATCGTCAATAGGAAGGTCCAAGGTATACAGTACACCTGAAGTGAAGCATCGGAATCAAAAACTGGACTCACAGTAGGGGTTCAAATCATAGAAATTAGAGTGTCAGTCCCCTTGTCCTTAAGTCGGCATTGTGACTTTTGTATTAAATTCGGATGCAATTTCTGTGTTTCATCGTCCATAAGCAGGTCCAAGGAATACAGTAAACCTGAAGTAAAGCATCGGAATCTAAAACTGGACTCACAGGAGGGGTTCAAATCATAGAAAGATAACGTTTCTGTCCACTTGTACTTAAGTCGGCATTGTGCCTTTTGTATTAAATTCGGATGCAATTTCTGTGTTTCATCGTCAATAAGAAGGTCCAAGGGATACAGTAAACCTAAAGTGAAGCATCGGAATCTAAAACTGGACTCACAGGAGGGGTTCAAATCATAGAAAGTTAGAGTGTCAGTAGCCTTGTACTTAAATCGGCATTGTGACTTTTGTATTAAATTCGGATGCAATTTCTGTGTTTCATCGCCAATAAGAAGGTCCAAGGTAAACAGTAAACATGAAGTGAAGCATCGGAATCTAAAACTGGACTCACAGGAGAGGTACAAATCATAGAAAGATAACGTGTCTGTCCTCTTGTACTTAAGTCGGCATTGTGCCTTTTGTATTAAATTCGGATGCAATTTCTGTGTTTCATCGTCAATAAGAAGGTCCAAGGTATACAGTAAACTTGAAGTGAAGCATCGGAATCTAAAACTGGACTCACAGGAGAGGTTCAAATCATAGAAAGTTAGAATGTCAGTCTCCTTGTAGTTAAGTCGGCATTGTGCCTTTTGTTTTAAATTCGGATGCAATTTCTGTAAGTCATCGTCAATAAGAAGGTCCAAGGTATATAGTAGACCTGAAGTGAAGCATCGGAATCTAAAACTGGACTCACAGGAGAGGTTCAAATCATAGAAAGTTAACGTGTCTGTCCTCTTGTACTTAAGTCGGCATTGTGAGTTTTGTATTAAATTCGGATGCAATTTCTGTGTTTCATCGTCAATAAGAAGGTCCAAGGTAAAAGTAAACCTAATGTGAAGCATCGGAATCAAAAACTGGACTCACAGGAGTGGTTCAAATCATAGAAAGTTAGAGTGTCAGTGCCCTTGTACTTAAGTCGGCATTGTGACTTTTGTATTAAATTCGGATGCAATTTCTGTGTTTCATCGTCAATAAGAAGGTCCAAGGTATACAGTAAACCTGAAGTGAAGCATCTGAATCTAAAACTGGACTCACAGGAGAGGTACAAATCATAGAAAGATAACGTGTCTGTCCTCTTGTACTTAAGTCGGTATTGTGCCTTTTGTATTAAATTCCGATGCAATTTCTGTGTTTCATCGTCAATAAGAAGGTCCAAGGTATACAGTAAACCTGAAGTGAAGCATCGGAATCAAAAACTGGACTCACAGGAGGGGTTCAAATCATAGAAAGTTAGAGTGTCAGTGCCCTTGTACTTAAGTCGGCATTGTGACTTTTGTATTAAATTCGGATGCAATTTCTGTGTTTCTTCGTCAATAACAAGGTCCAAGGTATACAGTAAACCTGAAGTGAAGCATCAGAATCTAAAACTGGACTCACAGGAGTGGTTCAAATCATAGGAAGATAACGTGCCTGTCCTCTTGTACTTAAGTCGGCATTGTGCCTATTGTATTAAATTCGGATGCAATATCTGTGTTTCATCGTCAATAGAAAGATCCAATGTATACAGTACACCTGAAGTGAAGCATCGGAATCAAAAACTGGACTCACAGGAGGGGTTCAAATCATAGAAAGTTAGAGTGTCAGTCCCCTTGTACTTAAGTCGGCATTGTGACCTTTGTATTAAATTCGGATGCAAGTTCTGTGTTTCATCGTTAATAAGAAGGTCCAAGGTATACAGTAAACCTGAAGTGAAGCATCGGAACCTAAAACTGGACTCACAGGAGAGGTTTAAATCATAGAAATTTCGTGTGTGAGTCCTCTTGTACTTAAGTCGGCATTGTGCCTTTTCTATTAAATTCGGATGCAATTTCTGTGTTACATTGTCAATAAGAAGGTCCAAGGTATACAGTAAACCTGAAGTGAAGAATCGGAATCTAAAACTGGACTCACAGGAGAGGTTTAATCATGGAAAGTTAGAGTGTGAGTCATCTTATACTTAAGTCGGCATTGTGCCTTTTGTGTTAAATTCGGATGCAATATCTGTGTTTCATCGTCAACAGGAAGGTCCAAGGTATACAGTACACCTGAAGTGAAGCATCGGAATCAAAAACTGGACTCACAGGAGGAGTTCAAATCATAGAAAATTAGAGTGTCAGTCCCCTTGTACTTAAGTCGGCATTGTGACTTTTGTATTAAATTCGGATGCAATATCTGTGTTTCATCGTCCATAAGCAGGCCCAAGGAATACAGTAAACCTGAAGTGAAGCATCGGAATCTAAAACTGGACTCACAGGAGGGGTTCAAATCATAGAAAGATAACGTTTCTGTCCACTTGTACTTAAGTCGGCATTGTGCCGTTTGTATTAAATTCGGATGCAATTTCTGTGTTTCATCGTCAATAAGAAGGTCCAAGGTATACAGTAAACCTAAAGTGAAGCATCGGAATCTAAAACTGGACTCACAGGAGGGGTTCAAATCATAGAAAGTTAGAGTGTCAGTAGCCTTGTACTTAAGTCGGCATTGTGACTTATGTATTAAATTCGGATGCAATTTCTGTGTTTCATCGTCAATAAGAAGGTCCAAGGTATACAGTAAACCTGAAGTGAAGCATCGGAATCTAAAACTAGACTCACAGGAGAGGTTCAAATCATAGAAAGGTAACGTGTCTGTCCTCTTGTACTTAAGTCGGCATTGTGCCTTTTGTATTAAATTCGGATGCAATTTCTGTGTTTCATCGTCCATAAGCAGGTCCAAGGAATACAGTAAACCTGAAGTGAAACATCGGAATCTAAAACTGGACTCACAGGAGGGGTTCAAATTATAGAAAGGTAACGTTTCTGTCTACTTGTACTTAAGTCGGCATTGTGCCTTTTGTATTAAATTCGGATGCAATTTCTGTGTTTCATCGTCAATAAGAAGGTCCAAGGTATACGGTAAACCTAAAGTGAAGCATCGGAATCTAAAACTGGACTCACAGGAGGGGTCCAAATCGTAGAAAGTTAGAGTGTCAGTAGCCTTGTACTTAAGTCGGCATTGTGACTTTTGTATTAAATTCGGATGCAATTTCTGTGTTTCATCGTCCATAAGCAGGTCCAAGGAATACAGTAAACCTGAAGTGAAGCATCGGAATCTAAAACTGGACTCACAGGAGGGGTTCAAATCATAGAAAGATAACGTTTCTGCCCACTTGTACTTAAGTCGGCATTGTGCATTTTGTATTAAATTCGGATGCAATTTCTGTGTTTCATCGTCAATAAGAAGGTCCAAGGTATACAGTAAACCTAAAGTGAAGCATCGGAATATAAAACTGGACTCACAGGAGGGGATCAAATCATAGAAAGTTAGAGTGTCAGTCCCCTTGTACTTAAGTCGGCATTGTGACATTTGTATTAAATTCGGATGCAATTTCTGTGTTTCATCGTCAATAAGAAGGTCCAAGGTATACAGTAAACATGAAGTGAAGCATCGGAATCTAAAACTGGACTCACAGGAGAGTTTCAAATCATAGAAAGATAACGTGTCTGTCCTCTTGTACTTAAGTCGGCATTGTGCCTTTTGTATTAAATTCCGATGCAATTTCTGTGTTTCATCGTCAATAAGAAGGTCCAAGGTATACAGTAAACCTGAAGTGAAGCATCGGAATCTAAAACTGGACTCACGGGAGAGGTTCAAATCATAGAAAGATAACGTGTCTGTCCCCTTGTACTTAAGACGGCATTGTGACTTTTGTATTAAATTCGGATGCAATTTCTGTGTTTCATCGTCAATAAGAAGGTCCAAGGTATACAGTAAACCTGAAGTGAAGCATCGGAATCTAAAACTGGACACACAGGAGTGGTTCAAATCATAGAAAGTTAGAACGTCAGTCTCCTTGTACGTAAGTCGGCATTGTGCCTTTTGTTTTAAATTCGGATGCAATTTCTGTAATTCATCGTCAATAAGAACGTCCAAGGTATACAGTAAACCTGAAGTGAAGCATCGGAATCTAAAACTGGTCTCACAGGAGAGGTTCAAATCATAGAAAGATCACGTGTCTGTCCTCTTGTACTTAAGTCGGCATTGTGCCTTTTGTACTAAATTCGGATGCAATTTCTGTGTTTCATCGTCAATAAGAAGGTCCAAGGTATATGTAAACCTTATGTGAAGCATCGGAATCAAAAACTGGACTCACAGGAGGGGTTCAAATCATAGAAAGTTAGAGTGTCAGTGCCCTTGTACTTAAGTCGGTATTGTGACTTTTGTATTAAATTCGGATGCAATTTCTGTGTTTCTTCGTCAATAACAAGGTCCAAGGTATACGGTAAACCTGAAGTGAAGCATCAGAATCTAAAACTGGACTCACAGGAGAGGTTCAAATCATAGGAAGATAACGTGCCTGTCCTCTTGTACTTAAGTCGGCATTGTGCCCTTTGTCTTAAATTCGGATGCAATATCTGTGTTTCATCGTCAATAGGAAGATCCAATGTATACAGTACACCTGAAGTGAAGCATCGGAATCAAAAACTGGACTCACAGGAGGGGTTCAAATCATTGAAAGTTAGAGTGTCAGTCCCCTTGTACTTAAGTCGGCATTGTGACTTTTGTATTAAATTCGGATGCAAGTTCTGTGTTTCATCGTTAATAAGAAGTTCCAAGGTATACAGTAAACCTGAAGTGAAGCATCGGAACCTAAAACTGGACTCACAGGAGAGGTTTAAATCATAGAAATTTCGTGTGTGAGTCCTCTTGTACTTAAGTCGGCATTGTGCCATTTCTATTAAATTCGGATGCAATTTCTGTGTTACATTGTCAATAAGAAGGTCCAAGGTATACAGTAAACCTGAAGTGAAGAATCGGAATCTAAAACTGGACTCACAGGAGAGGTTTAATCATGGACAGTTAGAGTGTGAGTCATCTTATTCTTAAGTCGGAATTGTGCCTTTTGTGTTAAATTCGGATGCAATATCTGTGTTTCATCGTCAATAGGAAGGTCCAAGGTATACAGTACACCTGAAGTGAAACATCGGAATCAAAAACTGGACTCACAGGAGGGGTTCAAATCATAGAAAATTAGAGTGCATGTCCCCTTGTACTTAAGTCGGCATTGTGACTTTTGTATTAAATTCGGATGCAATTTCTGTGTTTCATCGTCCATAAGCAGGTCCAAGGAATACAGTAAACCTGAAGTGAAGCATCGGAATCTAAAACTGGACTCACAGGAGGGGTTCAAATCATAGAAAGATAACGTTTCTGTCCACTTGTACTTAAGTCGGCATTGTGCCTTTTGTATTAAATTCGGATGCAATTTCTGTGTTTCATCGTCAATAAGAAGGTCCAAGGTATACAGTAAACCTAAAGTGAAGCATCGGAATCTAAAACTGGACTCACAGGAGGGGTTCAAATCATAGAAAGTTAGAGTGTCAGTAGCCTTGTACTTAAGTCGGCATTGTGACTTTTGTATTAAATTCGGATGCAATTTCTGTGTTTCATCGTCAATAAGAAGGTCCAAGGTATACAGTAAACCTGAAGTGAAGCATCGGAATCAAAAACTGGACTCACAGGAGGGGTTCAAATCATAGAAAGATAACGTGTCTGTCCTCTTGTACTTAAGTCGGCATTGTGCATTTTGTATTAAATTCGGATGCAATTTCTGTGTTTCATCGTCAATAAGAAGGTCCAAGGTATACAGTAAACCTGAAGTGAAGCATCGGAATCTAACACTGGACTCACAGGAGAGGTTCAAATCATAGAAAGATTACGTGTCTGTCCTCTTGTACTTAAGTCGGTATTGTGCTTTTTGTATTAAATTCCGTTGCAATTTTTGTGTTTCATCGTCAGTAAGAAGGTCCAAGGTATACAGTAAACCTGAAGTGAAGCATCGGAATCTAAAACTGGACTCACAGGACAGGTTCAAATCATAGAAAGATAACGTGTCTGTCCCCTTGTACTTAAGACGGCATTGTGACTTTTGTATTAAATTCGGATGCAATTTCTGTGTTTCATCGTCAATAAGAAGGTCCAAGGTATACAGTAAACCTGAAGTGAAGCATCGGAATCTAAAACTGGAATCACAGGAGAGGTTCAAATCATAGAAAGTTAGAATGTCAGTCTCCTTGTACTTAAGTCGGCATTGTGCCTTTTGTTTTAAATTCGGATGCAATTTCTATAAGTCATCGTCAATAAGAAGGTCCAAGGTATACAGTAAACCTGAAGTGAAGCATCGGAATCTAAAACTGGACTCACAGGAGAGGTTCAAATCATAGAAAGATAACGTGTCTGTCCTCTTGTACTTAAGTCGGCATTGTGCCTTTTGTATTAAATTCGGATGCAATTTCTGTGTTTCATCGTCAATAAGAAGGTCCAAGGTAAAAGTAAACCTAATGTGAAGCATCGGAATCAAAAACTGGACTCACAGGAGGGGTTCAAATCATAGAAAGTTAGAGTGTCAGTGCCCTTGTACTTAAGTCGGCATTGTGACTTTTGTATTAGATTCGGATGCAATTTCTGTGTTTCTTCGTCAATAACAAGGTCCAAGGTATACAGTAAACCTGAAGTGAAGCATCAGAATCTAAAACTGGACTCACAGGAGTGGTTCAAATCATAGGAAGATAACGTGCCTGTCCTCTTGTACTTAAGTCGGCATTGTGCCTTTTGTATTAAATTCGGATGCAATTTCTGTGTTTCATCGTCAATAAGAAGGTCCAAGGTATACAGTAAACCTAAAGTGAAGCATCGGAATCTAAAACTGGACTCACAGGAGGGGTTCAAATCATAGAAGGTTAGAGTGTCAGTAGCCTTGTACTTAAGTCGGCATTGTGACTTTTGTATTAAATTCGGATGCAATTTCTGTGTTTCATCGTCAATAAGAAGGTCCAAGGTATACAGTAAACCTGAAGTGAAGCATCGGAATCTAAAACTATACTCACAGGAGAGGTTCAAATCATAGAAAGATTACGTGTCTGTCCTCTTGTACTTAAGTCGGTATTGTGCCTTTTGTATTAAATTCCGATTCAATTTCTGTGTTTCATCGTCAATAAGAAGGTCCAAGGTATACAGTAAACCTGAAGTGAAGCATCGGAATCTAAAACTGGACTCACAGGAGAGGTTCAAATCATAGAAAGATAACGTGTCAGTCCCCTTGTACTTAAGACGGCATTGTGACTTTTGTATTAAATTCGGATGCAATTTCTGTGTTTCATCGTCAATAAGAAGGTCCAAGGTATACAGTAAACCTGAAGTGAAGCATCGGAATCTAAAACTGGAATCACAGGAGAGGTTCAAAGCATAGAAAGTCAGAATGTCAGTCTCCTTGTACTTAAGTCGGCATTGTGCCTTTTGTTTTAAATTCTGATGCAATTTCTGTAAGTCATCGTCAATAAGAAGGTCCAAGGTATACAGTAAACCTGAAGTGAAGCATCGGAATCTAAAACTGGACTCACAGGAGAGGTTCA
Organism: Schistocerca piceifrons; assembly: GCF_021461385.2. Classification (NCBI taxonomy): domain Eukaryota; kingdom Metazoa; phylum Arthropoda; class Insecta; order Orthoptera; family Acrididae; genus Schistocerca; species Schistocerca piceifrons. Next base: position 127,172 of record NW_025727611.1, read on the forward strand.
AATCATAGAAAGATAACGTGTCTGTCCTCTTGTACTTAAGTCGGCATTGTGCCTTTTGTATTAAATTCGGATGCAATTTCTGTGTTTCATCGTCAATAAGAAGGTCCAAGGTAAAAGTAAACCTAATGTGAAGCATCGGAATCAAAAACTGGACTCACAGGAGGGGTTCAAATCATAGAAAGTTAGAGTGTCAGTGCCCTTGTACTTAAGTCGGCATTGTGACTTTTGTATTAAATTCGGATGCAATTTCTGTGTTTCTTCGTCAATAACAAGGTCCAAGGTATACAGTAAACCTGAAGTGAAGCATCAGAATCTAAAACTGGACTCACAGGAGTGGTTCAAATCATAGGAAGATAACGTGCCTGTCCTCTTGTACTTAAGTCGGCATTGTGCCTTTTGTATTAAATTCGGATGCAATTTCTGTGTTTCATCGTCAATAAGAAGGTCCAAGGTATACAGTAAACCTAAAGTGAAGCAACGGAATCTTAAACTGGACTCACAGGAGGGGTTCAAATCATAGAAATTTAGAGTGTCAGTAGCCTTGTACTTAAGTCGGCATTGTGACTTTTGTATTAAATTCGGATGCAATTTCTGTGTTTCATCGTCAATAAGAAGGTCCAAGGTATACAGTAAACCTGAAGTGAAGCATCGGAATCTAAAACTGGACTCACAGGAGAGGTTCAAAACATAGAAAGATATTGTGTCTGTCCTCTTGTACTTAAGTCGGCATTGTGCCTTTTGTATTAAATTCGGATGCAATTTCTGTGTTTCATCGTCAATAAGAAGGTCCAAGGTATACAGTAAACCAGAAGTGAAGCATCGGAATCTAAAACTGGACTCACAGGAGAGGTTCAAATCATAGAAAGATTACGTGTCTGTCCTCTTGTACTTAAGTCGGTATTGTGCCTTTTGTATTAAATTCCGATGCAATTTCTGTGTTTCATCGTCAATAAGAAGGTCCAAGGTATACAGTAAACCTGACGTGAAGCATCGGAATCTAAAACTGGACTCACAGGAGAGGTTCAAATCATAGAAAGATAACGTGTCTGTCCCCTTGTACTTAAGACGGCATTGTGACTTTTGTATTAAATTCGGATGCAATTTCTGTGTTTCATCGTCAATAAGAAGGTCCAAGGTATACAGTAAACCTGAAGTGAAGCATCGGAATCTAAAACTGGAATCACAGGAGAGGTTCAAATCATAGAAAGTTAGAATGTCAGTCTCCTTGTACTTAAGTCGGCATTGTGCCTTTTGTTTTAAATTCGGATGCAATTTCTGTAAGTCATCGTCAATAAGAAGGTCCAAGGTATACAGTAAACCTGAAGTGAAGCATCGGAATCTAAAACTGGACTCACTGGAGAGGTTCAAATCATAGAAAGATAACGTGTCTGTCCTCTTGTACTTAAGTCGGCATTGTGCCTTTTGCATTAAATTCGGATGCAATTTCTGTGTTTCATCGTCAATAAGAAGGTCCAAGGTAAAAGTAAACCTAATGTGAAGCATCGGAATCAAAAACTGGACTCACAGGAGGGGTTCAAATCATAGAAAGTTAGAGTGTCAGTGCCCTTGTACTTAAGTCGGCATTGTGACTTTTGTATTAAATTCGGATGCAATTTCTGTGTTTCTTCGTCAATAACAAGGTCCAAGGTATACAGTAAACCTGAAGTGAAGCATCAGAATCTAAAACTGGACTCACAGGAGTGGTTCAAATCATAGGAAGATAACGTGCCTGTCCTCTTGTACTTAAGTCGGCATTGTGCCTTTTGTATTAAATTCGGATGCAATATCTGTGTTTCATCGTCAATAGGAAGGTCCAATGTATACAGTACACCTGAAGTGAAGCATCGGAATCAAAAACTGGACTCACAGGAGGGGTTCAAATCATAGAAAGTTAGAGTGTCAGTCCCCTTGTACTTAAGTCGGCATTGTGACTTTTGTATTAAATTCGGATGCAAGATCTGTGTTTCATCGTTAATAAGAGGGTCCAAGGTATACAGTAAACCTGAAGTGAAGCATCGGAACCTAAAACTGGACTCACAGGAGAGGTTTAAATCATAGAAATTTCGTGTGTGAGTCCTCTTGTACTTAAGTCGCAATTGTGCCTTTTCTATTAAATTCGGATGCAATTTCTGTGTTACATTGTCAATAAGAAGGTCCAAGGTATACAGTAAACCTGAAGTGGAGAATCGGAATCTAAAACTGGACTCACAGGAGAGGTTTAATCATGGAAAGTTCGAGTGTGAGTCATCTTATACTTAAGTCGGCATTGTGCCTTTTGTGTTAAATTCGGATGCAATATCTGTGTTTCATCGTCAATAGGAAGGTCCAAGGTATACAGTACACCTGAAGTGAAGCATCGGAATCAAAAACTGGACTCACAGGAGGGGTTCAAATCATAGAAAATTAGAGTGTCAGTCCCCTTGTACTTAAGTCGGCATTGTGACTTTTGTATTAAATTCGGATGCAATTTCTGTGTTTCATCGTCCATAAGCAGGTCCAAGGAATACAGTAAACCTGAAGTGAAGCATCGGAATCTAAAACTGGACTCACAGGAGGGGTTCAAATCATAGAAAGATAACGTTTCTGTCCACTTGTACCTAAGTCGGCATTGTGCCTTTTGTATTAAATTCGGATGCAATTTCTGTGTTTCATCGTCAATAAGAAGGGCCAAGGTATACAGTAAACCTAAAGTGAAGCATCGGAATCTAAAACTGGACTCACAGGAGGGGTTCAAATCATAGAAAGTTAGAGTGTCAGTAGCCTTGTACTTAAGTCGGCATTGTGACTTTTGTATTAAATTCGGATGCAATTTCTGTGTTTCATCGTCAATAAGAAGGTCCAAGGTATACAGTAAACCTGAAGTGAAGCATCGGAATCTAAAACTGGACTCACAGGAGAGGTTCAAATCATAGAAAGTTAGAGAGTCAGTCTCGTTGTACGTAAGTCGGCATTGTGACTCTGTATTAAATTCGGATGCAATTTCTGTGTTTCATCGTCAATAAGAAGGTCCAAGGTATACAGTATACCTGAAGTGAAGCATCGGAATCTAAAACTGGACTCACTGGAGAGGTTTAAATCATAGAAATTTCTAATGTGTGTTCTCTTGTACTTAAGTCGGCATTGTGCCTTTTTTATAAAATTCGGATGCAATTTCTGTGTTACATAGTGAATAAGAAAGTCCAAGGTATACAGTAAACCTGAAGTGAAGCAACGGAATCTAAAACTGGACTCACAGGAGAGGTTCAAATCATAGAAAGATAACGTGTCTGTCCTCTTGTACTTTAGTCGGCATTGTGCCTTTTGTATTAAATTCGGATGCAATTTCTGTGTTTCATCGTCAATAAGAAGGTCCAAGGTATACAGTAAAACTGAAGTGAAGCAACCGAATCAAAAACTGGACTCATAGGAGAGGTTCAAATCATAGAAAGGTAACGTGTCTGTCCTCTTGTACTTATGTCGGCATTGTGTCCTTTGTATTAAATTCGGATGCAATTTCTGTGTTTCATCTTCAATACGAAGGTCCAAGGTATACAGTTAAGCTGAAGTGAAGCATCGGAATCTAAAACTGGACTCACAGGAGAGGTTTAAATCATAGAAATTTCGGGTGTGAGTCCTCTTGTACTTAAGTCGGCATTGTGCCTTTTGTATTAGATTCGGATGCAATTTCTGTGTTACATTGTCAATAAGAAGGTCCAAGGTATACAGTAAACCTGAAGTGAAGCATCGGAATCTAAAACTGGACTCACAGGAGGGGTTCAAATCATAGAAAGTTAGAGTGTCAGTAGCCTTGTACTTAAGTCGGCATTGTGAATTTTGTATTAAATTCGGATGCAAGATCTGTGTTTCATCGTTAATAAGAAGGTCCAAGGTATACAGTAAACCTGAAGTGAAGCATCGGAACCTAAAACTGGACTCACAGGAGCGGTTTAAATCATAGAAATTTCGTGTGTGAGTCCTCTTGTACTTAAGTCGGCATTGTGGCTTTTCTATTAAATTCGGATGCAATTTCTGTGTTACATTGTCAATAAGAAGGTCCAAGGTATACAGTAAACCTGAAGTGGAGAATCGGAATCTAAAACTGGACTCACAGGAGAGGTTTAATCATGGAAAGTTCGAGTGTGAGTCATCTTCTACTTAAGTCGGCATTGTGCCTTTTGTGTTAAATTCGGATGCAATATCTGTGTTTCATCGTCAATAGGAAGGTCCAAGGTATACAATACACCTGAAGTGAAGCATCGGAATCTAAAACTGGACTCACAGGAGGGGTTGAAATCATAGAAAGATAACGTTTCTGTCCACTTGTACTTAAGTCGGCATTGTGCCTTTTGTATTAAATTCGGATGCAATTTCTGTGTTTCATCGTCAATAAGAAGGGCCAAGGTATACAGTAAACCTAAAGTGAAGCATCGGAATCTAAAACTGGACTCACAGGAGGGGTTCAAATCATAGAAAGTTAGAGTGTCAGTAGCCTTGTACTTAAGTCGGCATTGTGACTTTTGTATTAAATTCGGATGCAATTTCTGTGTTTCATCGTCAATAAGAAGGTCCAAGGTATACAGTAAACCTGAAGTGAAGCATCGGAATCTAAAACTGGACTCACAGGAGAGGTTCAAATCATAGAAAGATTACGTGTCTGTCCTCTTGTACTTAAGTCGGTATTGTGCCTTTTGTATTAAATTCCGATGCAATTTCTGTGTTTCATCGTCAATAAGAAGGTCCAAGGTATACAGTAAACCTGAAGTGAAGCATCGGAATCTAAAACTGGACTCACAGGAGAGGTTCAAATCATAGAAAGATAACGTGTCAGTCCCCTTGTACTTAAGACGGCATTGTGACTTTTGTATTAAATTCGGATGCAATTTCTGTGTTTCATCGTCAATAAGAAGGTCCAAGGTATACAGTAAACCTGAAGTGAAGCATCGGAATCTAAAACTGGAATCACAGGAGAGGTTCAAATCATAGAAAGTTAGAATGTCAGTCTCCTTGTACTTAAGTCGGCATTGTGCCTTTTGTTTTAAATTCGGATGCAATTTCTGTAAGTCATCGTCAATAAGAAGGTCCAAGGTATACAGTAAACCTAAAGTGAAGCATCGGAATCTAAAACTGGACTCACAGGAGAGGTTCAAATCATAGAAAGTTAGAGTGTCAGTCTCGTTGTACGTAAGTCGGCATTGTGACTCTGTATTAAATTCGGATGCAATTTCTGTGTTACATTGTCAATAAGAAGGTCCAAGGTATACAGTAAACCTGAAGTGAAGCAAAGGAATCTAAAACTGGACTCACAGGAGAGGTTCAAATCATAGAATGGTGACGTGTCTGTCCTCTTGTACTTTAGTCGGCTTTGTGCCTTTTCTATTAAATTCGGATGCAATTTCTGTGTTTCGTCGTCATTAAGAAGGTCCAAGGTATACAGTAAACCTGAAGTGAAGCATCGGAATCTAAAACTGGACTCACAGGAGAGGTTCAAATCATGGAAAGTTAGAGTGTCAGTCCCCTTGTACTTAAGTCGGCATTGTGACTTTTGTATTAAATTCGGATGCAATTTCTGTGTTTCATCGTCAATAAGAAGGTCCAAGGTACACAGTGAACCTGAAGTGAAGCATCGGAATCTAAAACTGGACTCGCAGGAGAGGTCCAAATCATAGAAAGTTAGAGTGTCAGTCCCCTTGTACATAAGTCGGAATTGTGCCTTTTGTGTCAAATTCGGATGCAATTTCTGTAAGTCATCGTCAATAAGAAGGTCCAAGGTATACAGTAAACCTGAAGTGAAGCATCGGAATCTAAAACTGGACGCACAGGAGAGGTTCAAATCATAGAAAGTTAGAGTGTCAGTCTCGTTGTACGTAAGTCGGCATTGTGACTCTGTATTAAATTCGGATGCAATTTCTGTGTTACATTGTCAATAAGAAGGTCCAAGGTATACAGTAAACCTGAAGTGAAGCATCGGAATCTAAAACTGGACTCACAGGAGAGGTTCAAATCATGGAAAGTTAGAGTGTCAGTAGCCTTGTACTTAAGTCGGCATTGTGACTTTTGTATTAAATTCGGATGCAATTTCTGTGTTTCATCGTCAATAAGAAGGTCCAAGGTATACAATAAACCTGAAGTGAAGCATCGGAATCTAAAACTGGACACACAGTTGAGGTTCAAATCATAGAAAGATAACGTGTCTGTCCTCTTGTACTTAAGTCGGCATTGTGCCTTTTGTATTAAATTCGGATGCAATTTCTGTGTTTCATCGTCAATAAGAAGGTCCAAGGTATACAGTAAACCTGAAGTGAAGCATCGGAATCTAAAACTGGACTCACAGGAGAGGTTCAAATCATAGAAAGATTACGTGTCTGTCCTCTTGTACTTAAGACGGTATTGTGCCTTTTGTATTAAATTCCGATGCAATTTCTGTGTTTCATCGTCAATAAGAAGGTCCAAGGTATACAGTAAACCTGAAGTGAAGCATCGGAATCTAAAACTGGACAAACAGGAGAGGTTCAAATCATAGAAAGATAACGTGTCTGTCCCCTTGTACTTAAGACGGCATTGTGACTTTTGTATTAAATTCGGACTCAATTTCTGTGTTTCATCGTCAATAAGAAGGTCCAAGGTATACAGTAAACCTGAAGTGAAGCATCGGAATCTAAAAGTGGAATCACAGGAGAGGTTCAAATCATAGAAAGTTAGAATGTCAGTCTCCTTGTACTTAAGTCGGCATTGTGCCTTTTGTTTTAAATTCGGATGCAATTTCTGTAAGTCATCGTCAATAAGAAGGTCCAAGGTATACAGTAAACCTGAAGTGAAGCATCGGAATCTAAAACTGGACTCACAGGAGAGGTTCAAATCATAGAAAGATAACGTGTCTGTCCTCTTGTACTTAAGTCGGCATTGTGCCTTTTGTATTAAATTCGGATGCAATTTCTGTGTTTCATCGTCAATAAGAAGGTCCAAGGTAAAAGTAAACCTAATGTGAAGCATCGGAATCAAAAACTGGACTCACAGGAGGGGTTCAAATCATAGAAAGTTAGAGTGTCAGTGCCCTTGTACTTAAGTCGGCATTGTGACTTTTGTATTAAATTCGGATGCAATTTCTGTGTTTCATCGTCAATAAGAAGGTCCAAGGTATACAGTAAAACTGAAGTGAAGCAACCGAATCAAAAACTGGACTCATAGGAGAGGTTCAAATCATAGAAAGGTAACGTGTCTGTCCTCTTGTACTTATGTCGGCATTGTGTCCTTTGTATTAAATTCGGATGCAATTTCTGTGTTTCATCTTCAATACGAAGGTCCAAGGTATACAGTTAAGCTGAAGTGAAGCATCGGAATCTAAAACTGGACTCACAGGAGAGGTTTAAATCATAGAAATTTCGGGTGTGAGTCGTCTTGTACTTAAGTCGGCATTGTGCCTTTTGTATTAGATTCGGATGCAATTTCTGTGTTACATTGTCAATAAGAAGGTCCAAGGTATACAGTAAACCTGAAGTGAAGCATCGGAATCTAAAACTGGACTCACAGGAGGGGTTCAAATCATAGAAAGTTAGAGTGTCAGTAGCCTTGTACTTAAGTCGGCATTGTGACTTTTGTATTAAATTCGGATGCAAGATCTGTGTTTCATCGTTAATAAGAAGGTCCAAGGTATACAGTAAACCTGAAGTGAAGCATCGGAACCTAAAACTGGACTCACTGGAGCGGTTTAAATCATAGAAATTTCGTGTGTGAGTCCTCTTGTACTTAAGTCGGCATTGTGCCTTTTCTATTAAATTCGGATGCAATTTCTGTGTTACATTGTCAATAAGAAGGTCCAAGGTATACAGTAAACCTGAAGTGGAGAATCGGAATCTAAAACTGGACTCACAGGAGAGGTTTAATCATGGAAAGTTCGAGTGTGAGTCATCTTATACTTAAGTCGGCATTGTGCCTTTTGTGTTTAATTCGGATGCAATATCTGTGTTTCATCGTCAATAGGAAGTCCAATGTATACAGTACACCTGAAGTGAAGCATCGGAATCAAAAACTGGACTCACAGGAGGGGTTCAAATCATAGAAAATTAGAGTGTCAGTCCCCTTGTACTTAAGTCGGCATTGTGACTTTTGTATTAAATTCGGATGCAATTTCTGTGTTTCATCGTCCATAAGCAGGTCCAAGGAATACAGTAAACCTGAAGTGAAGCATCGGAATCTAAAACTGGACTCACAGGAGGGGTTCAAATCATAGAAAGATAACGTTTCTGTCCACTTGTACTTAAGTCGGCAATGTGCCTTTTGTATTAAAATCGGATGCAATTTCTGTGTTTCATCGTCAATAAGAAGGGCCAAGGTATACAGTAAACCTAAAGTGAAGCATCGGAATCTAAAACTGGACTCACAGGAGGGGTTCAAATCATAGAAAGTTAGAGTGTCAGTAGCCTTGTACTTAAGTCGGCATTGTGACTTTTGTATTAAATTCGGATGCAATTTCTGTGTTTCATCGTCATTAAGAAGGTCCAAGGTATACAGTAAACCTGAAGTGAAGCATCGGAATCTAAAACTGGACTCACAGGAGAGGTTCAAATCATAGAAAGATTACGTGTCTGTCCTCTTGTACTTAAGTCGGTATTGTGCCTTTTGTATTAAATTCCGATGCAATTTCTGTGTTTCATCGTCAATAAGAAGGTCCAAGGTATACAGTAAACCTGAAGTGAAGCATCGGAATCTAAAACTGGACTCACAGGAGAGGTTCAAATCATAGAAAGATAACGTGTCAGTCCCCTTGTACTTAAGACGGCATTGTGACTTTTGTATTAAATTCGGATGCAATTTCTGTGTTTCATCGTCAATAAGAAGGTCCAAGGTATACAGTAAACCTGAAGTGAAGCATCGGAATCTAAAACTGGAATCACAGGAGAGGTTAAATCATAGAAAGTTAGAATGTCAGTCTCCTTGTACTTAAGTCGGCATTGTGCCTTTTGTTTTAAATTCGGATGCAATTTCTGTAAGTCATCGTCAATAAGAAGGTCCAAGGTATACAGTAAACCTGAAGTGAAGCATCGGAATCTAAAACTGGACTCACAGGAGAGGTTCAAATCATAGAAAGTTAGAGTGTCTGTCTCATTGTAAGTAAGTCGGCATTGTGACTCTGTATTAAATTCGGATGCAATTTCTGTGTTACATTGTCAATAAGAAGGTCCAAGGAACACAGTAAACCTGAAGTGAAGCAACGGAATCTAAAACTGGACTCACAGGAGAGGTTCAAATCATAGAAAGTTAGAGTGTCGGTCTCGTTGTACGTAAGTCGGCATTGTGACTCTGTATTAAATTCGGATGCAATTTCTGTGTTACATTGTCAATAAGAAGGTCCAAGGTATACAGTAAACCTGAAGTGAAGCATCGGAATCTAAAACTGGACTCACAGGAGAGGTTCAAATCATGGAAAGTTAGAGTGTCAGTAGCCTTGTACTTAAGTCGGCATTGTGACTTTTGTATTAAATTCGGATGCAATTTCTGTGTTTCATCGTCAATAAGAAGGTCCAAGGTATACAATAAACCTGAAGTGAAGCATCGGAAGCTAAAACTGGACACACAGTTGAGGTTCAAATCATAGAAAGATAACGTGTCTGTCCTCTTGTACTTAAGTCGGCATTGTGCCTTTTGTATTAAATTCGGATGCAATTTCTGTGTTTCATCGTCAATAAGAAGGTCCAAGGTATACAGTAAACCTGAAGTGAAGCATCGGAATCTAAAACTGGACTCACAGGAGAGGTTCAAATCATAGAAAGATTACGTGTCTGTCCTCTTGTACTTAAGACGGTATTGTGCCTTTTGTATTAAATTCCGATGCAATTTCTGTGTTTCATCGTCAATAAGAAGGTCCAAGGTATCAGTAAACCTGAAGTGAAGCATCGGAATCTAAAACTGGACTCACAGGAGAGGTTCAAATCATAGAAAGATAACGTGTCTGTCCCCTTGTACTTAAGACGGCATTGTGACTTTTGTATTAAATTCGGATGCAATTTATGTGTTTCATCGTCAATAAGAAGGTCCAAGGTATACAGTAAACCTGAAGTGAAGCATCGGAATCTAAAAGTGGAATCACAGGAGAGGTTCAAATCATAGAAAGTTAGAATGTCAGTCTCCTTGTACTTAAGTCGGCATTGTGCCTTTTGTTTTAAATTCGGATGCAATTTCTGTAAGTCATCGTCAATAAGAAGGTCCAAGGTATACAGTAAACCTGAAGTGAAGCATCGGAATCTAAAACTGGACTCACAGGAGAGGTTCAAATCATAGAAAGATAACGTGTCTGTCCTCTTGTACTTAAGTCGGCATTGTGCCTTTTGTATTAAATTCGGATGCAATTTCTGTGTTTCATCGTCAATAAGAAGGTCCAAGGTAAAAGTAAACCTAATGTGAAGCATCAGAATCAAAAACTGGACTCACAGGAAGGGTTCAAATCATAGAAAGTTAGAGTGTCAGTGCCCTTGTACTTAAGTCGGCATTGTGACTTTTGTATTAGATTCGGATGCAATTTCTGTGTTTCTTCGTCAATAACAAGGTCCAAGGTATACAGTAAACCTGAAGTGAAGCATCAGAATCTAAAACTGGACTCACAGGAGTGGTTCAAATCATAGGAAGATAACGTGCCTGTCCTCTTGTACTTAAGTCGGCATTGTGCCTTTTGTATTAAATTCGGATGCAATTTCTGTGTTTCATCGTCAATAAGAAGGTCCAAGGTATACAGTAAACCTAAAGTGGAGCATCGGAATCTAAAACTGGACTCACAGGAGGGGTTCAAATCATAGAAAGTTAGAGTGTCAGTAGCCTTGTACTTAAGTCGGCAATGTGACTTTTGTATTAAATTCGGATGCAATTTCTGTGTTTCATCGTCAATAAGAAGGTCCAAGGTATACAGTAAACCTGAAGTGAAGCATCGGAATCTAAAACTGGACACACAGGAGAGGTTCAAATCATAGAAAGATAACGTGTCTGTCCTCTTGTACTTAAGTCGGCATTGTGCCTTTTGTATTAAATTCGGATGCAATTTCTGTGTTTCATCGTCAATAAGAAGGTCCAAGGTATACAGTAAACCTGAAGTGAAGCATCGGAATCTAAAACTGGGCTCACAGGAGAGGTTCAAATCATAGAAAGATTACGTGTCTGTCCTCTTGTACTTAAGTCGGTATTGTGCCTTTTGTATTAAATTCCGATGCAATTTCTGTGTTTCATCGTCAATAAGAAGGTCCAAGGTATACAGTAAACCTGAAGTGAAGCATCGGAATCTAAAACTGGACTCACAGGAGAGGTTCAAATCATAGAAAGATAACGTGTCTGTCCCCTTGTACTTAAGTCGGCATTGTGCCTTTTGTTTTAAATTCGGATGCAATTTCTGTAAGTCATCGTCAATAAGAAGGTCCAAGGTATACAGTAAACCTGAAGTGAAGCATCGGAATCTAAAACTGGACTCACAAGAGAGGTTCAAATCATAGAAAGTTAGAGTGTCTGTCTCATTGTACGTAAGTCGGCATTGTGACTTTTGTATTAAATTCGGATGCAATTTCTGTGTTTCATCGTCAATAAGAAGGTCCAAGGTATACAGTAAACCTGAAGTGAAGCATCGGAATCTAAAACTGGAATCACAGGAGAGGTTCAAATCATAGAAAGTTAGAATGTCAGTCTCCTTGTACTTAAGTCGGCATTGTGCCTTTTGTTTTAAATTCGGATGCAATTTCTGTAAGTCATCGTCAATAAGAAGGTCCAAGGTATACAGTAAACCTGAAGTGAAGCATCGGAATCTAAAACTGGACTCACAGGAGAGGTTCAAATCATAGAAAGATAACGTGTCTGTCCTCTTGTACTTAAGTCGGCATTGTGCCTTTTGTATTAAATTCGGATGCAATTTCTGTGTTTCATCGTCAATAAGAAGGTCCAAGGTAAAAGTAAACCTAATGTGAAGCATCGGAATCAAAAACTGGACTCACAGGAGGGGTTCAAATCATAGAAAGTTAGAGTGTCAGTGCCCTTGTACTTAAGTCGGCATTGTGACTTTTGTATTAAATTCGGATGCAATTTCTGTGTTTCTTCGTCAATACAAGGTCCAAGGTATACAGTAAACCTGAAGTGAAGCATCAGAATCTAAAACTGGACTCACAGGAGTGGTTCAAATCATAGGAAGATAACGTGCCTGTCCTCTTGTACTTAAGTCGGCATTGTGCCTTTTGTATTAAATTCGGATGCAATTTCTGTGTTTCATCGTCAATAAGAAGGTCCAAGGTATACAGCAAACCTAAAGTGAAGCGTCGGAATCTTAAAACTGGTCTCACAGGAGGGGTTCAAATCATAGATATTTAGAGTGTCAGTAGCCTTGTACTTAAGTCGGCATTGTGACTTTTGTATTAAATTCGGATACAATTTCTGTGTTCCATCGTCAATAAGAAGGTCCAAGGTATACAGTAAACCTGAAGTGAAGCATCGGAATCTAAAACTGGACTCACAGGAGAGGTTCAAATCATAGAAAGATAATGTGTCTGTCCTCTTGTACTTAAGTCGGCATTGTGCCCTTTGTATTAAATTCGGATGCAATTTCTGTGTTTCATCGTCAATAAGAAGGTCCAAGGTATACAGTAAACCAGAAGTGAAGCATCGGAATCTAAAACTGGACTCACAGGAGAGGTTCAAATCATAGAAAGATTACGTGTCTGTCCTCTTGTACTTAAGTCGGTATTGTGCCTTTTGTATTAAATTCCGATGCAATTTCTGTGTTTCATCGTCAATAAGAAGGTCCAAGGTATACAGTAAACCTGAAGTGAAGCATCGGAATCTAAAACTGGACTCACAGGAGAGGTTCTAATCATAGAAAGATAACGTGTCTGTCCCCTTGTACTTAAGACGGCATTGTGACTTTTGTATTAAATTCGGATGCAATTTCTGTGTTTCATCGTCAATAAGAAGGTCCAAGGTATACAGTAAACCTGAAGTGAAGCATCGGAATCTAAAACTGGAATCACAGGAGAGGTTCAAATCATAGAAAGTTAGAATGTCAGTCTCCTTGTACTTAAGTCGGCATTGTGCCTTTTGTTTTAAATTCGGATGCAATTTCTGTAAGTCATCGTCAATAAGAAGGTCCAAGGTATACAGTAAACCTGAAGTGAAGCATCGGAATCTAAAACTGGACTCACTGGAGAGGTTCAAATCATAGAAAGATAACGTGTCTGTCCTCTTGTACTTAAGTCGGCATTGTGCCTTTTGTATTAAATTCGGATGCAATTTCTGTGTTTCATCGTCAATAAGAAGGTCCAAGGTAAAAGTAAACCTAATGTGAAGCATCGGAATCAAAAACTGGACTCACAGGAGGGGTTCAAATCATAGAAAGTTAGAGTGTCAGTGCCCTTGTACTTAAGTCGGCATTGTGACTTTTGTATTAAATTCGGATGCAATTTCTGTGTTTCTTCGTCAATAACAAGGTCCAAGGTATACAGTAAACCTGAAGTGAAGCATCAGAATCTAAAACTGGACTCACAGGAGTGGTTCAAATCATAGGAAGATAACGTGCCTGTCCTCTTGTACTTAAGTCGGCATTGTGCCTTTTGTATTAAATTCGGATGCAATATCTGTGTTTCATCGTCAATAGGAAGGTCCAATGTATACAGTACACCTGAAGTGAAGCATCGGAATCAAAAACTGGACTCACAGGAGGGGTTCAAATCATAGAAAGTTAGAGTG